>NC_056729.1:1877984314-1878284314 GCF_019279795.1 Protopterus annectens | reverse complement strand
TCTTCTGTGTTGCAATATTCTATCCCTCCCTCCTTCCCCTGGTGCTTGCTTTTGTTCTGGATGTCTGATAACCTTGTTTCCTTAGGCTGGCATTCCTCCTGGGGCATTCAGTTTTGAGGATTGTCTGTGTGGATGTGGCTTTTATGACTGACATTCTCCTAAGCCATTCGTGCAATGTCACAAGCAGTACTTAAAAGCTCTTGTATACTAGCTTGATGATGGTTCACCCATGGCAGAGGATTCCCTCATGTAAAGACTACTGCAACATAGAATGGTTATAGTAAGATTTTACACAAATATGTTTTTATGATGTAGAAGATGCTTCTTCTAGGGCTGCTGCTTTTGGGTTCGTGACAAGGACGTATTCTTGGCTTCGGCTTCAACCTTTGCCTGATGAGGCTAAGTTGATGGATGGCCCTTCTTGATAATACACTTGTTTGACGAAGCTGCTGCTATGTTTAAGTTCCTTCAGGATAAGGGCAAGACTTTACAGGAACTTAGACATGTATGTTTCTCCTGTGTCTAAATTTCTAACCGTAAAAAGAGTAGCAAACGGGCTCTTCCTGCAAAGGCTTCTTGGACCTCTGTGCCTCAGAAGTCTCCTTTTCCACATAAAAAAGGTGCTGTCTGACTATTCTATTCTTCCCAGCCACTTTCCTCTTTCTGTTCACCTCTCTCTCTTCCTGATTGTCTACAGATTACTCAGGATTCCTGGGTTCTGTTCACTATTCTCCAGGGGTATTTCATGGTCTGTAAATCCCTACCCCCTTTTATGAGTGTGCCTTGGCCCCCTGAGGAACAGCTATCATTCTTTCCAGAGGTGCTTCGGGATCGTTTGACTTGGGGTGCTATTCAAGAGGTGCCCATGTCTCAAAGGGGGATGGGATTTTACTCCAGGATGTTTCTGCTGCCTAGAAAGGAGGGTACTTAGAGACCAGTTGTAGACCTCTCAGTTTTCTGAAGGTGGCCCTCCCTTTTGAATGTTGTCCTTTCAGACTTTGTTCTCTCTTCTGCTTCCTCGGGCTTATATGGTGTCTCGATCTGAAGGATGCTTATCACCATATTCCTATTCATCCCCTTTTCATTTGTCTGTTTCTTCATGGCATTTTCAGTTCTGTGCTTTGCCTTTTGGCCTTTCTGCTGCCCCAACGGTATTCACCAAATGCCTCATTCCTGTGATTGCTTTTTGCAGGATCCAGGGGATCCAAGTATTTCCTTACTTAGACGACCTTTTATTTCAGGCATCCTCTCCAGAGATCCTGTTGCAAAATCTCCATTTTGCCATTTCTGTTGCACAAAACCTAAGGTTCCCAGTAAACTTCAAAGTCTCTTCTAACTTCTCAAGACCATATTTTTCTGGGGTGCAGGATCCAGACTGTGCCTATGCTGGCATCCCTGCCTCCTCTCAAGACCTTTTTCTTTGCTCCTTTCAAATTCTTTCTCCTCTGGCCTTGATTTTACAGCCAGGGAATTTGAGAGCTCTGGAGTTCATGGCATCTACCACCCCTGTGCTCTCTCTGGCCAAACTTCACATAAGAAATTTTCAGTGGTTTCTGAAGTCAGTTTGGTTTCAATATGCACATCCCCTAGAATTTGTAATTCCTCTTCTACCTTGTCTCAAGAAGAAACTTCACTGGTGGCCTCAGCAGTTCCATATGTCCAGGGCTCTGTTTTCATCCCTTTCTTCCCTCTCAGGAGCTGTGCACAGACATTTAAGATGTGGAATGGGGAGCAGCTTTTGGCTTCCTAAAGGTGCAGAGGGTGTGGTGAGATTCTCTTCAACAGAGAGCACATCAGTGCCAAAGCAATGAGAGTTCTTTTGCTGGAGCTTCAGACTTGTCATCCTTTTTTCTCCCCAAGGCCTCTTAAAGTATTTACAGACAATACTACAGTGCTGTGGTATGTAAAGAAACGGTGGGGGGGCAACATCTTATTTTTGCTGGTTGGCAGTCCTAGTGTGGGATCTTGCTATCCAGTGTCAAGTGACTGTTTACATTTCCTTGGGATAAAACAATGGGGCAGATGCTCTGAGCAGATCCTTAACACAATCCCATGAATGGATGCTTCACAGGGATGTGTTTCTGGACATTGTCCGCCAGTGGGGTACTCCTCAAGTAGATCTTTTTGCCTCCCCTCTGAACAGACAACTTCCTCAGTTTTATGCTAGATCCCAGGTCTTTTGGTTTGGAAGGTGGCTGCCCTGTATTTTTCTTGGAAGGGGTGTTTCTTTATGCTTTTCTTTCCCTTCCCCTCATTCCAAAAGTACTGTTCAGAATTCAACAGGATGTTCCCAAAATCTTGTTGTTGACTCGCTTTTGGCCGAGACAGCATTGGTTCCCTCTTCTGCATTTAGCCAAAGGCGATCACGAGTTACCTCACAGTGTGGACTTACTCGCACAGAACAAGGGATCTGTCATCCATCCCCACCTGTCCACTCTTCAGCTGACACATGGGTGATAGGAATTGCTCAAGGCTGGGTTGGCTTATTCTTCTGTTAAGACCCACTTATTAGCCTTCTCTGCTTGTCGGCCTTTATCTCTTCCTTTAGCTTCTAGATTTGAAGCTAAGTGATTCCTTCATATTAGCCCTCCCATGAAGTATGTTCCTCCTCCCTGAGATCTTAATTTTATTTTGAAAAAATCAGCTTGGGCTCCTTTTTAGCATGCTGCTTCAGCTTCCTTGTAGCATTGCTCTTGGTAGACTATACTTTTGTTAGCACTTCTGCCAGATGGGTGTCTGAGCTTCAAGCCCTTACGGCTTGGCCTCTTTTGGTGTTTCATAAGGACAAGGGAGTCCTTGCGTACTTATCCTTTTATGCCGTAGGTGGTGAATGTGTTGTCCCTTAATAGTCTAATCATTTGCCCGCATTTTACCCCTTGTCAATCTGCCAGTGAAAAGGAGCTGCACACTTTGGATGTGCATAGACAGCTCAGATCTTATTTGGATAAGACTAAGACTGTTAAGCAGCTGTTTGTTTGCTTTCATCCAAGGTCCTTAGGATTAGCTGTATCCAAGCAAACTTTTTCTTTTTTGGATTTCAAAAGTGAATTCTTTTGGTTATTCCTTTCATGATAAGAGCCTTCCCTATTCTGTTAAGGCTCATTCTGCTAGAGCCGTGGCTTTTTTTGGTGATTTTTTTCCAAGGGTTTGGATACTAACTCTGTTCTTGAGACAGCTACCTGGACTTCTCTGTATACATTTGTGAAGTATTACAAGTTGGATGGAATTTCCAGAACCAAAGCTGGTTTTGCTAGGACCATCCTTCATGGTGTCCTAGAGGGCTCTGCTGGCCCTTCCTCCTCCCAAGTTTCTTCTGAGCTTTGGCACTCTCCCCATTGTAATGAATACTGCAACACTGAAATGGAAGGACATATTACAGATGTGTAAAATCTTACCATAATGGTAAATGTCCTCTTCGCTGTTGCAGTAGCCACTCCCTCCTGCCTCCCCCAGGTCCATTGGTTTTCTGAATGTACTGGTTACTACTTTTTTCTTTGTACTGGCATTCATACTGGGGCTGACTGTCAATTCTGAGGATGGTACGTCTGGACATCCCTTAATGCCTTGTGTTAGGTGAGGAGCATGCGTGTGATGTATGGCGTACCTTAAAGCAACCTTAGTCTTTGGTATACTGGCTAGACTTCGAGCCGCCCTTGGCAGGGGATTCCTAATGTAATGAATGCTGCAACAATGAAGAGGACAACATTTGCCATTATGGTAAGATTTTACACAACTGTACTTTATCTGTAATAAGGAATAGTGTTTGGCATCCTGTTCTGTTACTCAGTCTTGCATTAAAGATATTAGTCTCTGGAAATTGGTAACTGAGTGTCACTTTTGTACGCAGTTCCACGATAAGAATTTCAAGAGATTGAGTGGTTAGGAATAATGCACTTTATTAAACAGATTGCAGTGAGTAGGGTGATTTTAAGTTCAGATTCTTATTCATATATTCAAAGTTCAAATGTTAGTTATTCCTAAAAAATGTATATATCTGTATGTTGAGAGAATTGCTAGTATTCATGGGAGGAAGGTCTAGTAAACTCAAAGGTTTTCAAGCAAAAGACCTTAGTCACAGGTCCACTATGAAAAAGTGCTTAATTGGCACACGTTTTTTTAACTCTGCACATAAGAAAACCTCATGGAAGGTTACTGGCTAAAGCAACAACTTTCCCAGTGTTATAAAATGCAAAATAAATGCAGGGGCAGGTCCCTTGCATCTCCCATTGTGGGGATAAGTTCCTAACCATGATGAGCTTTGTGTGTGCCTATACTTATATGTATAGGTATATATACATATATAGAGAAAAAAATTTATATATAAACAGATATACCAACTCTTGAGAAGGAGTGAGAAAAACACACTCTTGTTTGTTTCTGATATGCCAGGATGCAAGTCTTTTAGATTATCCAGCTACAAATAGTAACGTTCCCTTTAGCCACAAATAATAAACTATATCCCCTTGAAATAAACACAGACCTTACCTCCTTTTTTCAAGGAGCAATAGGCCAATCATACAGGGGGTAAATTTGTGAATACTGTGACAGCCTCTCTATCCCAGGCCAGTAATCAGGGAGCCTCAATCTTCATCACTGACACCGGTACAAGATCATCACTATAAACAGGAATGCATTTGCACAGTATTTTCAAATGCAGCTCCATGCATCAAGCATAGTTTCCCCCAGGAGCACACAGAGAACATCCCCCACATCTGGGACTGGACTCTGTCTCTTCGGATCCCAAACAAGACTCTGTTTTTGGAGCACTATGTCCCAGTTCCAGGTAGCGCGCACACACACATACACGTGCGCACGCACTCACACACACACACACACACACTCTCTCTCTCACACACACGCACACACTCTGGGGAAAGGCTAGTACAGATTTACTAGCTATACTACTTCTGCCCAGACTATAAAATAACCACACTGCCACCAGTTAACCAGCTCTTACAAGGGTATCCAATTACATGGAGTAAAATCAATATTAATATAAATGGTAGAGTTTAACTAAAGCAGCAAGGCTTTCCAGTGTGGCCACAGCATCACTAAAATAAGCAAGTATTATCAAGATAAAAGGTATTCTCTAAAAGACCAGCCACAGTGAAGGGTGTAAAAATAACAGTTGGACAGATTCAAGCAGATGCAAAAACAAATACTTAACTAATCTCCCTGTATTTCCTGAGTGTCTAAAAAACAACTGTTCCCTGGCTAATTTAATACAGCAAGGCAAGATTAGATGCTGAGATGCTTACTTCCCCAAAGCAAAGTGATGAGCTTTAAACTAAACTGAACTCAACTAAATGAGCAACTGTAGTAACTGTCATAGATTTTTATATCAGGTTCCAAAGAAAACAAACCAAAAGCTGCTGTGCAAGCTCCATCTTCTCATTGCTAGTTATAGAATGACATCACATTTGATCACCTGACTGTGGTACAATACACACTCTGCTTTGCTAAGATCTGTTGCAGTATCTGAAAGGTTATAGAGCAATTTAAAAAAATGCTTCTCTTCCTGTCTAGAATTCTTTGTTTAAACCTATACATTTAATAATTATAATAACACTGTTGATACATTTTTAACATAAGCATCTGTACAAGTCAGTGTAATAGTCAAATGAGTAAATTATTTACAAAACTCCAGCTAACTATGCTGGCGTATGTTACACATGCGCTGCCTTATTCTCCCTAGCATAGATGGCAATACCTCACATAGTCAAATACCCATCCAGTTGTCTAATTCCTTGTTAAAGGAAGATATTGTCATTTCCTAATTCATTTCCTAATCTAGAAAGAAAATTTGTTTCAGAGAAGGATAGTCATTTCTTGGCAAATCTGTCTTTCTGCACCGTCATTTATTTGTTGAAGCAGGTTTAAATATCCAGTAATGGTATTTGATGGACTGATTTATGGAGAAATGAGGTCTTTGCCTGCTGGATCCCTAATGACCCAGAAGGTAAGGCAAAAATGGCCCCTGAGGAAGTCTGTTGGACACTAAATTCAAGGACTAGACTCCCAACCTCTCTTGGTAGAGTCCTTTAGGTTCATAGGTGTTTACTAGGCTAGCTACCACAAGGGCCTTTTTAAGCCTAGTCAGGCGTCCCAAATCTCTGACCAGTTCTGATACCCTTGATAAGTGTAAGCATGGGCCTGGGAGATGAACCATTCACAGGTTACCTATGTCCATTAGAGATATAGGTGCCAATCCAAGGGTGAATTTCCAGTTTCCCATCCAATTGTCCAAGTTGTACTTGAATTGGGTTAGGGAGGAACTGCTTCACATGGATGGGGAGCCTGTTCCATAGATGGGGTAGTCTCTGGGATACATAACTATCCACAGCAGGTGCTATTTATATCACAGGCAAGGTTTAAGTCTTTAGAATGGGTAATTCTGCTGCTGTTTGTTTTGTGGATATGCAGGAGGTCAGTCAGAGTTGGGGTCTGACAGTGCTCTGCATGCCAGGCATAGATCTCCCCTTAAAAGCCTGTAGGAGACCAAATAAAGGGATACCGCCTTGAGGTGGTCTGCATAGGACATTTTACTTAACCCTGTATTCTTGTAGGGGGGAACCTCTGTGGATGTTCCAATTGTTGGATATGCCTGATTAGGTACATACCAAAGAGGGCATTGTACTCGATGGGTCTGATGAATTCCGAATACAGTGAAACAGTGACTCGGACTTAGATACCATACCTTTGTTTATATGTTGAGCAACATAGAATGCTTTCCTCACCACTGTAGACACTTGATGGTCAAAGGCTAGATTACTATCTGTGTGTCTCCCCAAGTCCCTGACTGCTGGGTCAACTCTAAGGGGTTTGTTGTCAGTATGATAGTTACCAGAAATGGATGACTTCCCAAAGGATACTATTATGCATTTCTTGGCATTGAGTTTTAGTCCATGGCTCTGACGCGAGTTGTTTGTCTGTGTCAGCCCCTCCTGGAGAGCGTTTGTGTCAATGTGAGATTCAGTGACTGCTCCTAATTTACAGTCATCTGCAAATTTAGTCAGCCAGAGACCACTAACATTGGCCTTGACTTCTGAGAAGTAAATGCCAAAAAGAAGCGGTCCAAGTACTGATCCCTAAGGAACTCCACTTGTGACTGGCCTCTTAGTAGAGGTGGACTCCCCAATTCTAACAACCTGGGTCCTGTCTGTGAGCTAGTTGGCTATCCACCGGGTGACAGGTTTGTACCTTACCTAATGAGTTTGTCAACAATGCCCGAGTGGGGTATTGTCAAAGCCTTGGCCAGGTCAAGGTGTAGGCAGTGTGAACAATTTTGCCTTCATCCATTGCTTTGGTGATCTTAGGATCTAAGGATGTCCACCAAGTTGAGTAGACATGATCTGCCCTTGACGAAACCAAACTGGGTTGGAGCCAGTGACTGGAGGTTTACTATATCTCCGTTGATCATCTCTATAATGATTCTTTCTATGGCTTTACATACAAGACTAGTGAGTCTTGTAGGTCTGTAGTTGGCCTCCTGTGTGCAGAGGTATGACTGTTTCCTTCCTCCATTCATGAGGCACGAAACCTGTTTGGAGGCTATAGTTAAATAGTAATTCCAGAGGCCCTGATAGGTCATGTTTCATTATATTTTTAATGCATCCTTGGATATCGTCTAGGACTATTGATGCAGTGTTCTTGGTCTTTGAGACAGCATTAAAGACCTGTTCCCTAGTGATAGTAGGAGGAGTTATATTTGATATTTCCTGAAGGAAGGTTGAGGGGAAGAGAAGGGTAAAGTTGGAGCTGAATTTATCAGTCAGGAGGTTTGCTATATCTTCTGGCTCAGTATAGGTGGCTCCAGTTACAATTAGCTCTGCACACAATTGTGTATTGCCTTTGAGGTTGTGGATATGCCTAAACAATGCTTTGTGGCCCCTGATCTTTTTTGTTAGGAACCATTGGGGTCTCTTCCAGTGACCTGATATGCTTAGTAAGAAACATTGCAAAAGGAGCACTATATTCGATGATTAGCCCAACCAGTGCAAAATCTAGAGGAAATACCCGTTGGGATCAGCCGTACCAGATAGGATTTCCAGAACACTGTTGCATTATGACAAACAAAGGAGAGAAAGTAAGTTGCCTTTGTTCCAAGATCTCTCACAGCATCCTAATGTTTGGAATGGGATGTTTTCTATACTATAAGCTGGGTGGATGGTTTGCTGCCGGATGCAGCAGTATTGCATGGTTGAGCATTTAGTTTTAGCTCATTTTCAGTACACAGTTATTTAAATAAGTTCACTTTATAGCTTCTGCTTATCAGATGAGAGTTTTAAGTATATCACATAGTTTTACAGTTCCTGATCTCCAGATCAAAAAAGGGGGGACTTTGGTTAACCAGGTTTACAGAGAGGCTTATGTAGAATAGCAGAGATCCCAGCACGGATCCGTGTGATACCCTACTGGTTGCTTTTACTTTAACGCACTAGAGCCTTCTTGACTTGAGAATACTTTTTATGGATGCTGAAGAATACTTTGCTTCTTTTCATTTTGATAGTTTCACCACATTTGCTTGAAAGTTCATTTTATTGCATTTTGTATTCATTAGCAGTGTTCAACAGTATTTCATTCTGCTTTTAGAATGAAATAAAACTAGCCATAGTGAATGATGCAGACCTGTGACACTAAAACTCCACAAAAGACCAAGTTTTTGCTGACAAAAGTGATTACTTCACTAAATACCAGACACTTAACAAAACCTTACCAAAGAAATTCTAAGCTGGTATATCTGAACTACTGAAATCAAGCAAACATATGGTTCTTTCTCTTCTGCTTTCAGAATACTTTTAACATTGAACCTATTTTCACCTTCAGAATTAAACTAATATTCTTCAAGTTGAAAGACCATTTTAGGACCAGATAAACTACCTTCAGAATATCTTAAACAAATAGCCGATGTCATAGTGTATCCCAATATCCATTTTAATAGATCCAGCCTGGATATCTCACTTTCTCGTTTGCTGGAAATGAGCTTGTATGCTACCCATTTATGTACCCAATTTTAGGGACATTGCTAAACTCTATCCCTTGTCAAAGATGATGGAAAAATGCATTCACAAATGGCAACTAGCACATGGAATTGCCAGTAGCCTGTTATCCACATTCCAACATGAGTTCTGCCCATGTCATAGTACAAGTAACACATTATTGTTCCTTTATTCTATCCAACACCACAGAATCAGTAATAACTTAATTTCAGCTGTCTAGCTAGACCTTTCAAGCTTTTGACAGTTTCACATACTGTTACTAGAGTCCCACTCAACTAGGAATCTCCAGCTCCTCTCTAAATTGGTTTCCCTCTTACCTCTCTAACGGGACACAGTGAAATGGGCATTCACTACCTCGAACTTCCTAGGCATACTTGTAGGTGATCTGCAGGGCTCTGTATAAGGTTCTTCACTTTTCAACATCTTCATCAATGACTTGCCTCAGTAGGGCCAAAATGCATATACAGTATACAGATGACTGTACCATAATCTGCAATGCTAAAAACTTCCAAGACCTCTGATCCTACACTCTAGTATCTTTCTAATTCTGCTGAAAGACTCAAGTCTGGTACTCTGTGCAAAACACGCACAGCCGCAGACAAACTTACATTATTTACTTTGAAGAGCAATGCAGAAATACCTCATTCTTCCTTATAGCTGGTAGGAGTACCTTTATGGGAGGTTGCCTCACACACTAAATTCCTAGGAATAACAATTGATGAAACTCAAATCTGATCATCACATTATCCTCACAAACAAAAAGAAACCACACATCATACTGGGTCAATTATACTCCAGAAAGAAAACTGCATCTGCATTCTCCTTCTGTCACTCCTCAGTGCATCACCTACTTTCATCAAACTGCAGGATAGCCAGATTTCAAAATTTGATCAGATCTACAATAAACTTGCCAACTTATTATGGACCCACTACTGTTCAGCCTTAAAATAACTGAATTGGCTTGAACTTCTCAACATTCTTAAATTAAATTACCTAAAACAAGCTCATAACATACTGCACTCACACCAGACAAGTGTCCCTTCCTTAGCACCAACTAAGACTTGGTGTTCACCACTCCATTCTCTTAGAACACACTACAAATTCTGGCTCCCATCACCCCACCAAAATTGTATAGCATCACATACTGGTCTGAAATAGTTGACTTCATTTGGTCTTCGGATCCAACATGGATTTGACATGGCCACATAGCTAGCATCTTTAATCCGAGCTCTCCGTTCCTCCCCTCTACCCATAATGCCTCATGTCTCCTTCCTCCCTTCAGATCTCATTTGCTGCTGATATAGCGTGATACGTGCTCTTAGCAGGTGGTGTTTTCGTGGTCAATTTCTGAGGTTTTGTAAGTGATTATGTGAAGTTGTTCTATCTCACCGTTCATTCTTTACTGATGGGTTCGGAGCAGATCCCTCGGCTCTGAATCAGCACCTACTGCAAAGCTCGAGGATTTCAAGTAGCTCGAGGCCAAGTCCATATCCCATAATGCACCTTGAGTTACCTCCGATCTGGTTTGCCACTGCATCTGATCGGCGGTTCTTGCTAGCTCGGGCCAGTAAAAACATTATCTTTCTATTTACAAAAATTATTGATAGTTTATTGTTAAAATACTTATTTATATTAGATAAGCTTTAAAAGCTTTAGCTGTAGTGTTCCCTTCCCTGTGTGCTTTCTTTACTATATATTTGGCCTTGTTTCATCATAGGCCTATTTAAATTTTCTGACTAAAATTTGTTATTCAGTGATCTTTTTGTTACATTTGTTAATAGCATAATATTGTGTGTTTTCTTAGTGGCTAGTAAGTGCTTTTTTAGTGACTTTTGTCACTTTTTTCCTAGAAGTATCTCATAATTATTAGAGTTAACTTGCTGATTACTTTATTTCTGTGGGTGTATGTATATATTAAGCTAGCGTTTTCTTAGACAGCTTAGTAGTAGTTATAGTTGGCCTTAGTTTAAAAGGCTTGTGTGTGTCTGGTTATAGTTGGCCTGTTTTTTATTAGAAGGCTTATCAGTAGCTATAGTTAGCCTTAGTTTCAAAGGCTTGTGTGTGTGTCTCTGCTTATACTTAGCCTGTTTTTTATTAGAAGGCTAATTTATATTTGCTGTTGTTGGGTATGTCCATTTCTGTCATGGCTGATGACCAGGGCAAACACCCTAAGTCAGGGTTTAATAAATGCCCTAAATGCGGGCAAAAGATGTCTGTTATTGACTGCCATGTGTATTGTCTACTGCTTGGAAGCCTTGCACTTACAATAAACATGTTCCATTTGCCATTCTTTTTCCTCTAGTGTCCTCCAAGAGAGAAAAAGGAAGCTAATTGACGGGTTTGTTGAAACCTTGTTTCCAGGAGACTTTGAGTGACCAGGATGGATCTAGTAAATCCTCAAAGTCCTCCAAGACTTCTGTGGATTTGAAAAAGTCAAAAAATCAAGAGAGTCTGTGACATCGGTTCCACAGGTCTCTGAATCCACTGTCTCTTCTTTTTGGAGCTGGTCCCTGGTTTTAGAACCGGTATCTGAAATTCCCAAGTCTCCGCTTCTTCAGTCGGTACCATCTAGGTCTTCTGTTAGCCTCTCAGGTTTGGATGTGGATCGGATGATGCAGAAGCTTCTTCAGGCACCGGCCTTTGCAAAATTATCGGCTCCGACCCAGGTGGCTTCGGAGCCAAAGACCCTTATGCCAGCTATGTCTCTTCCTCCTCCGAGCCATACTGGTCCTTCAGAGCCGGAGGAGTCGGACCTGCTGATTGTGGAGCCTTTGGAGCCAACACCTGATCCAGTGTCTTCAGCTCCGATCAAGGACTCTAGGAGCCAACACTCTCCAGTTAGGTCTGGTGAGGATAGTCGGACTGAATTGTTGGTTCCGACTCTGTCTCTCGGGGCTTCGGCTTGGATGAGCTCAGCTCCTACCTCGGGCACGGAGCCCACTGTCCCAATGCCGGGGGGTATCAATGGTTTCTTTGAATTTGTTGGTCCCTTCGCACCGGAGCAGGGGTGCTTTCGAAGCCATAAGAGTTATGTCTCCCAGGACATCCTCCACTTCAGGTCTGGCTTCTTCTTCCCTTAAAGTGCCTCTCTGGTTCTGCCTCACAGATCCTAGCTAAGCGCAGAGACCCAGAGCGTCAGGAAGCCCCTTTGGGTGGCCCATGCTCTTCCGAGACCACTCCAGAAGCTCGCACTGAAGAGGTTCCCAGGAAGAGTGTGTGCAAGAGGAAACATTTGGACTTCCCTCAGGAGTCGTTAACATCTAAAACAGACTTGGATGAATCAGAAGGGTCCCCCTCTGAGGATATCTCATTTGCAGAGATACTGGAAATCCTTGGGCAAAGGAGTGACTGGCAGTCCACCAACCCTACTGAGGATGAGTCAGTCCTCCTGAAGGTTTTCAGGTCTCAGCCCTCCACCTCTTGGGTGTCTCCGCCATTCGATGAGCTTATGCAGCTGGTCTCCCAAAGGGATTGGGAGTCTCCGGACACCATGGAGCCCGTCCATAGGAGGCCTAATAAGTTCATATCTACCCCCCCCCCCGATAAATCTTTCTTGACCAAAGGTGTGCCAGTTGATGCCATGGTGGTGGTGGCAGCCAGCAAAAAAGAAATGTCTAAAACTTTCTCATCTATCCATCCTCCTAACAGATAATCTTGGATCATAGACAGATATGGGAAGCGCATGTTCATCGACTTTTGCACTTTAACTATTTATCCCATTTTACAAGATTACAAAGAGATCTCCTTAAAGAGCTGGGAGATGCTCTTCAGGGTACAGGAGCTACAGACAAAGTTGCCTCCCAGCTTGCTACTCTCAACTCCATAGTGAACTCGTCCGTGCGCTTCATTTCATATGCAGCGGATGGAACGAGTAGGGCAGCGGGTACAGGAATTGCTCTTAGGAGACACTCCTGGATGCTCTTGTGTTCCTTTGCGGAACCCTTCATGTTATCCTTCGTGAATACTCCCTTTGATGGCTTGTCCCTTTTTGGGCCCAAAGTCAAGGAAACTTTAACCAGGTGTGAGCAGGACGGAAAGACTGTCTGCCGTCGGGCTCCGTTTTCCACCCCTGCCAGACCCTACCCCAAGGGTCAAAGGGGAGGGAAAATGTGGTTCAGAAAAGCCCAAGGAGCCTTTTAGGACATACATGATGAGCCCCCCTCCAGGGGCAGAGGAGGGGGCAATAATGGAAGAAGCCGCCCTTGCGGCAGAGGGGTTCCGGAAAACCAGGGCAACCGAGATCACTTCTTTGGGAAGCCCTACCAGTGCTCCTGAAAGGAGGCCCGACTCTGAAGGCAGTCGGGGGTCGCTTATCTTTGTACCCAGACGCCTGGCTCAAAATAACGAATGACAATTGGGTACAAAGTATAATTTCCCGAGGATACTTCATCCCATTCGCCACACCCCCTCCACCAAGAAGAAAAGTCCCGGACGTTCTACCCAGTTACAGGGAACAAGCAATAGCAGAGGTCCAGACGTTGCTAAGAAAGTCATCCAACCAGTCCCAGCAGACCAGGCATCAACTCATTCAGGCCAGGGAGTACACTATGTTGCTCTGCAATGAGCTGGGCATTACAATAAACTCAGAAAACTCTGCCTTGTCGCCATCACAGCATATCGTCTTTATCAGATCAGAAATGGACATCACCACCTTGCTAAGACTTACAGTAGAGAGAGTCTTACTTCTCAGTCAGCATGTACGCATTTTAATATCCAAAATCAAAGCACCAGCATCAAAAATTCTGAATTGTTAGGAATAATGGCAGCAGCAATTCTGGCCATACCACTGGGTCGTATGCACATGCGGATACTGCAGTGGCTGTTCAATCAGTGGTCTTACGAAAAGCTCCCCATGTCTCACATGATAATGATCACAAATTCCTGCAAAAAGAATCTTCAGTGGTGGTTGACCTCACTTCATGTTAAAGTAGGACACCCATTTGTGCTACCCCTTCCAGTGGCCACAGTGACCACGGATGCTTTGCTAAGGTGGGGGGGGCATTTTCAGGGAAAGGCAGCCCAAGGCACATGGACCGATCAAGAGACACATCTGCATATCAATGTCCTAGAGATGAGAGCAGTACTTTTGGCTTTGCAGTACTTCCAGGACTCTCTTCCTCTGGGTACGATTGCGATTCAGATGATCAGCATGTCTGTGGTCTGGTATTTGAACAAACAAGGAGGAACCAGATCATACCCCCTTTTTCTCGAGGCTCTCAGAGTATGGCAGTGGGCTATTTCCTTTCTGTTAGCAATGCACATCCCGGGGAAATCCAGCGTAATAGCAGACAAGCTGAGCAGAGCAATATTGTTGCCTCACGAGTGGTCCCTTGAGATGGAAATCGTGGACAGGATATTCCACAGGTGGGGCCAGCCTGCTGTGATCTTTTTGCCAGTCACATGAACATGAAATGCAGAAGCTACTTTGCCCCGATTCCTCCTCCGGGAGAAGCCCCAAGGGATGCACTCGTTCACGATTGGGCCCCGGGTCTCCTTTATGCATTCCCACCAATCCCATTGATACCCAAGGTATTACAGAAAGCAAAAGCCCTGGGAAGGACAATTATTCTAACAGCTCGTGATTGGCCTAGTCAGATTTGGTTCCCCTTCCTTCAACTTCATTTTTTGAAGGACCCCTGGATTCTGGACCCAGTTCCAGACCTTCTGACGCATTCGTTGGGGGAACTTCATCCCTCTCTGCAGTCCCTGAAGCTGACAACTTGGCTGCTCCAATTCCCATCATAGCCAGGTTCTATAATCTTTCCAATGAGACAAAGCAAATTTTCCTATCTTCATAAATCCTGTATGAGGAAGCTTTACCTCAGCAAATGGAAAAAATTATCTATATGGGCCTCTAAAACAATATTGATCCTTACCCAAGCCCCTATGGCCTCTATTCTGGAATTCCTAACCATGATATTCAAGAAAGGAACTGCAGCAGCAACAGTCCGTGTTCAGCTTGCTGCCCATTTCTAACTTCCTTCTGGGATTTGAAGGTTTGAATATTACATCACACAAATTATCCAAAGTCTTTCTCAAAGGGTCCTTTCATATTAGACCACCTGTGAAATCTCTGTATTCTCCATGGACTCTATCTTTTATGATTTTCCGAATAATTCTTCCGCCATTTGAACCAGCTTCCTCATGTGACCTCAAATTTTTGTCATGGAAAACCATTTTTTTAGTGGCTATTACTTCTGCCTGTAGAGTGTCAGAGCTTCAGGCCTTGTCCATCAAGCCTCCTTATTTGATTTTCCATGCTGGCAGAGTCTCACTTTGAACAAACCCCTCTTTCTTGCCCAGAGTTTGCACTGAAACTAATCTCAACCAAATTATTGATTTGCCAGTTTTCTTCCCTAACCATTTCAACAGTCTAGAGTACATGCTTCACAAAGTTGATGTTCACAGACAGCTCAGGTTTTATTTGGATAGAACAAAAGATTTCTGGAAAACAGACCACTTTTTGTTTCATTTGCAGATTCCAGGAAGGGTAGGCCAGTGGCTAAAACAACTCTGTCTAAATGGTTATCGGATTGTATCATCTTTGCTTATTCAGCTGCCAATATGCCCTTACAGCATAAAATTAAAGCTCACTCAACCAGAGCTATTTCTACATCCTCTGCTTTCTCTGCCAGACTTCCTATTGATAACATTTGCGCAGTAGCCACTGGGTCAAAAAATCATACCTTTATCACTCATTACAAAGTTGATAGGGCCTATAAGGACACTGCCTCCTTTGGATCCACGGTCCTGAGAAATATACTCCTGTGAGCCACCTGAGGTTGATGGTGCTTGGGACGCTTCCCATCAGTAAAGAATGAACGGCAAGATAGAACAGCTTCTTATAAAGAAGTTATGTACTTACCATAATGTTCCATCTGAGTTGTTCATCTCACCTTCATTCTTGCGTCCCTCCATCCTACCCCCTCCTGGATTCTCAGAGGACCCAGATGCTAGATCCTTCCTGGTCACTCATCCCTTCTACACTCTCTCTTATGGAGTTATAGAATGACATATGGTATTATATGCAGCAAACAAGATATGAGGCAACTCAAGGTGCATCATGGGATAGGGACTTTGCCTCGAGCTACTTGAAATCCTCGACTTTGCAGTAGGTACCGACTCGGAGCCAAGGGATCGGCTCCAAACCCATCAGTAAAGACCGAAGGCGAAACTAACAACTCACATGGAACATTATGGTAAGTACATAACTTCTTTTTTCTTCTGTTATCTTACCTTTTCCTTTTTCTTTACCTCTCCGCGACATTCCTTTCTCTCCTTTGTGTGTGTGTTTGGACCTTCTTTGGGACAGTATGTCTGAAACTTCCAAACAGGGCTTCAAGCGTTGCTCAGCGTGTGGCCATAAGGTCTCACTGGCTGATGGCCATACTCTGTGTGTTGCATGCTTCGGAGCTGCACATCTTGATATCTCCTGTCCTATCTGTGCTGGGTTTAACCCCAGAGCACTTCAGGACAGGAGGAACACACTGATTGTCAAGGGCCTTTTGCCCGTGTCGGTAACTGCCATTCCCGCCTCTTCTCGCTCTACTGCAGAGTCTTTCCCTTCCCAGGCGTCAGAGACTCGAACTCCCGCCAAGAGGCCTGTGGAAGTGGAGAAGGCTAAGAAAGATAGGCCCCCCTATCACTCTCTGCCGGCCTGTCCTCCTCTAAAAATGACTTCTGTTTCCAGGTCTAGTTCCCCTCGCCTTTGCTCCCCAAAGTTCTCCCCAGAGCTGGAGGTCGTTGGGGTTAGGTCGCCTGTCATCGTACCCCCCCCCCCTTTTGCAGGTTTCTAGGCCTGTTTCTGTGGCATCTTCATCCCACTCCACCTGTAGCCTTAGTGAAGCCGAGATGGGCAAAATGCGGAAGTTTATCCGCACTCAAATTCAGATAGGGGGCCTTGCCAGCACCCTCTCCCTCCAGAGGGAGTGTATCGCAACATTTAATGTTGTCTATCTCGCCTTCATTCTTGCTGGATGGGTTCGGAGCCGATCCTCTGCTCCGACTTGGCCTTCTACTAAAGCTCGAGAGCTATTTATTGGCTCGAGGCCTCCCCATATCCCACAATGCTTGGCGCCAGATACCCAGATCTCGTTTGCCGCTTCAGCTACGAGGTTGCGTTTTTACTGGCGCAGGTCGTATTAATCCTTTTTTGCCTTTTTTCAGCTAATATTTAACTGTATTTTCCTTAGAGTTAGATTGTCTTTAACTTTTAGTATAGTTATACTGTGTATCCCCTACTTTGTCCCACTTAGGAAACTCGTTTTCTGTTAGAGAGTTTCTACCCTTCCCCCCCTTGTTTCTTCTCTATTAATGGCTAACGCCCCCTTTGTTGTACCTATAGGAGTAGTGTTTAGCCTTCTAGTTTTTATTGAGGTTGTTGTAGTTATTTTTATTAAGTGTGGGTGATGGGTTTTTTTTCCTGCTCACTACTGTTACCTTATCTAGTGCGGGCGTGTGAGTGTGTCTGTTGCCTTGTTTAAGCACTAGTGTAATTTTTTTCTCTCTTTGCTATCCCCGGGCCAGTATGTCCAAGGATACCAAAGTTTCAGGCTTCAAGAAGTGTGACTCGTGCTGTCAGAAGACGTCTCTGACAGACGGTCACACTTCTTGCGTTTATTGCTTGGGTTCCCTACTCCTGCTCGGTCTGTCATGCCTTCAGCCCGAGAGTCCTGCAGGAGCGTAGGAACAAGCTTATATTGAGAGGCCTACTCAAGCCAGAGGGATCCCTGGTGAAACCTCAGTCGGGGAAATCCTCAAAGCCCGCCAAGCCGTCGACTCCCAGTACGGAGCTGTCGCCGGGCGGAGCATCTGCCTCCTCTTCGGCTCCGGCTGGAGCAGACACCTCTAGACCTCAGTCGGCTCTGACTTTACTGTCGGAACCGTCATTGGGCCGAAAACGTTCTAGGTCCCCTTCCCTAGAATCGGTTCGCTCGGCTCCGAGGTCACCGTTGCTTCAGTCGGAACGGAGCCATAGGTCCCATTCCTCTCGGTCTTACAGGTTATCCGACCATGACTTAGAGAGGGTGGTCAGTAGACTACTAAAATCACAGGCCCTGGTCAAGATGTTAACCAGCCCTTCTCAACAGACTGTGGCTATCCCGGTGTCTTCAACAGTTCCTCCTCTGACTCCCCTTTTGTGTTTGGAGCAGGAGCTGGTTGGGGCTCGAATCTTGGAAACATCGGAGCCGATACCACACCTTTCGGCTCCTTCGTCGGCTCCGATCTCTTCATTGGTTTCTTCCTTGGAGGGATCTGGGCACTGGGACTCCCTCGTCAGCTCCGAGGGGGCGAGTGGCATCGGACCTTTGTCCGACCCCGTTCTCTCTCTCGGGGCTTCGGCGCAGGTGAGCTCGGCCCCGACATTGGCCTCGGAGCCGTCCCTCTTGGTGCCGGGAGGGGTTCACGTATCTTCGGAGCGGGGACCCTCTGCTCTGCCTGACAGGGTCGCCTTCGAGGTCATGAGGAGCGTGCTGACTCCTGTGTCGGCTCCTCCCCCAATGGTGCCTGCATCGGTCTCTGTCCACCCTCCTGACCCCAAGCGTGGAGAACAGACGCTCCAGGACGCCCCATTGGGCGTATCTGTTTCTTCCGAGGCCTCCCTTGATCATTAAGAGGAGCCCCCTCGAAAGAGAAAAATGTAAGAGGAAACATGTTGACTCCCCCGAGTCAGTCACGTCTGATACCGACTTGGAGGATTCGGAAGGGTCCCCAAGGTCCCCCTCTGAGGATGTCTCCTTTTCAGACATCCTAGAGATCCTTAGGCAGAGGGGGAACTGGACTGCCCTTAACCCTTCCGAGGATGAGTCGGTGTACCTGGACGCGTTTGGTTCTCGCCCTTCCACCTCTTGGGTGTCTCCACCTTTTGTCCCGCTCATGGAAGTGGTGGCTCGAAAGGCGTGGTCAGCCCCGGACACAGTGGAACCAACTCCCCGCAGGCCCACTAAGTTCATTACAGCCCCACCCGACAAACAATTTCTGACAAAAGGTGTCCCTGTTGATGCCATGGTGGTGGCAGCAGCCACTAAGGAGGAGTTGGCTGACCCTTCAAAGCGATCTTCTTAAGGAACTGGGTGATACCCTTCAGGATCCATCAGCTGCGGGGGCTCAGGATAAGATTAACTCCCAGCTGGCGACCCTTAACTCTATCAACTCCTCCATGCGGCTCATTTCTTATGGAGCCGATGGGGCGAGTAGGGCCGCAGGTACAGGCCTGGCTTTGAGAAGACATGCCTGGATGCGGTTATGTAACTTTGCTGACCCCTTTAAGGTGTCCTTCACCAATACCCCCTTCGATGGTTCGGCTCTGTTTGGACCACAGGTGAAGGATACCCTTACTAGGTGTGAGCAGGAAGGCAAGACTCTCCCTGCCGTGGGAGTCTGTTTTTCTTCTCCCTCTAGACCATACCCTAAAGGTCAGAAGAGTGGGAAAATGTAGTTTCGGAAACCCCAGGGAGTCGTGCCTGACACGTGGTGAGTTTCCCTCCAGGAGCAGAGGAGGAAACAATAATAGACGCTGCCCGAGGGGCAGAAGGGGTCCGCAAAATCAGGGTAGCAGAGAATCTTTCTCCGACAAACCCTTTCAGCACCCCTGAGGGGCTGCCCGACTGTCCACCTTTGGAGGCAGTCGTGGGAAGATTGTCACTGTACCCAGAAGCCTGGCAACTCCTCACACTAGACAATGGGTACGGTCTATCATATCCGAGGGTTACAAAATCCCCTTTGTCCACACCCCTGTACAAACAACCAGGTCCCTTCCAAATGTTCCACCCGGTCTAAGGGAACAAGCAGTGCTAGAAATTTCAAAACTGCTAGAAAAAAGGGCCATCCAGCCAGTCCCAGCAGACCAGCAAGGATCCAGGATTTACTCCAAGTTCTTTTCGGTACCAAAAAAGACAGGGGACTGGAGACCCATTTTGGATCTCAGCAGGTTAAACAAATCTGTTCAAAGAACGAAGTTCGGGATGGTCACGCTTCAGTCCATTCTACCCTTTTTGGGTCAGGACAATTGGATGTGCTCCATAGCTCTTCAGGATGCGTACTACCATATCAAAATGGACAGACGCTCCAGAAGGTTTCTTGCTTCCGGCTGGGAGCCAGTTGCTATCAATTCAGAGCTCTGCCCTTTGGTCTCACCACAGCCCCCAGGGTGTTCACCAAATACATGGCAGTGGTTACGGCTCAACTGAGACTGCGAGGATTCCAGGTGTTTCCATATCTAGACGACTGGCTCCTGACTGCTTCCACCAGGCATCAGCTACTGCGAGCCAGGGATTATACCATCCAAACTTGCTCCGAGCTAGGTATCTCTAAAATTTCGAAAAGTCTGCATTGTCGCCTTGCCAATCTATAACCTTTATAGGCGCAAGATTTAATACAAAAGAGCTGTCTGCAAAACTTCCTTTAGAAAGAGTATCAGGCATTCGCCAACATGTATAGGCCTTACTACAGGGCAAGAGAATTCAGGCCAGATTTGTACTGAAAACTTGGGGTCTTATGGCAGCAGCAATCACATTACTTCCCCTGGCTCATTTTCACATGCGGATTCTTCAATGGATGCTTTTTACCCAATGGTCGTTTCAGCAACTTCCGATGTCTCACAACATAATAATCACTCAATCATGCAAAGACCACCTGTTTTGGTGGATGGTCTCCTCTCTAGTATTTTAGGGCAGACCGTTTGTTCTTCCTCCTCCTGTTGCCACGGTGACCACGGATACCTCCTTGATCGGGTGGGGGGTGCATTTTCAGGGCAGGACTGTCCAGGGCACTTGGCAACCTCTAGAGTACCACCTGCACATAAACGTCTTGGAGATGAGAGCGATGCTTTTAGCGTTGCAAGGTTTCAGGACTCTCTACCCACCGGGACTATTGCAATTCAAGCAGACAATATGTCTGTAGTGTGGTACATCAACAAGCAGGGCAGAACCAGGTCCTATCCCTTATGTCGAGAAGCACTCAGACTCTGGCAGTGGGCGATCTCCTCTCAACGGTTTCTGATAGCAACGCACATCACCGGGAAGTCCAACTTCATAGCAGACAGGCTAAGCAGAGCTATTTTCATGCCTCACGAGTGGTCTCTCAATCAGTTAGTAGCGGACAAAAGTTTTCACAGATGGGGTCAACCTTGCTGCGACCTTTTCGCAACCCCTCTCAACAGCAAGTGCGACGACTTCTTCACTCTCTTCCCCCTCCCCGGCCACTCCCCCAGAGACGCTCTAGTTCACGATTGGCCCCGGGGTCTTCTGTATGCATTCCCACCTTTTCCTTTAATTCCCAAACTAATTCAGAAAGCAACTGCATTGGGATCCAGGATGATCCTCATTGCCCCTTACTGGCCTCGGATTCCGGCATGTAGCTCGCGAGACATTTGCCTGCCGAAATCTATGGACGAGCAGCTGCAGCCGTACGGGCTGTGTAACGCATTCCTTCTTCTCGTGCAAGGAATGCATTTATTTAATATTTATTTATTGTGTTGTCAGACTGCTCGTCCATAGATTATAGTTGCAGCGGCTATGCTTTTCAGGCACTTTGCAGTACGGCAAAGTGCTGATGCAGCCGTTTGGTTTCGGCGATGTAGCTCGCAGGCAAATGTCTCGCGAGCTACACGCCAGGATCCACTGGCCTCCACAAATTTGGTTCCCATTCCTGCATCGTCACCTGCTGGAGCAGCCTTGGAATCTGGACCCAGTGCCAGACCTCTTGGTCCATCAGTTGGGCAGGCTGTACCAATCCCTTCAGTCTCTCAACCTCACAGCTTGGTTGCTCCACTTCCAACCTTAGCCAGGCTTCCACATATTTCTCAGCTGGTGCGTGAAATCATCCTTTCTTCACACAAATCTACTACCGGGAAGACTTATGCTAGTAAGTGGAAACGTTTCTCTTTCTGGGCAGAGGCTAGAAATGTAGACCCCTTTACAGCCCCTGTCCATCACGTTCTAGATTTTTTAGCAGAACTTTTTCGAGCAGGTTCCTCGTCTGCCACCATTAGGGTCTAATTGGCTGCTATCGCAAATTTCCACACTAGCCTGTCAGAAACCAGCATCATGTCCCACAAACTTTGTAAGGCCTTTCTTAAAGGGACTATTTTACTTAGGCCCCCGGTTAGAGATCCCCTGCCTCCGTGGGATTTAAACCTGATATTAGCTTCCTTGATTCTCCCTCCTTTTGAACCTGCGGCCTCCTGTTCCTTAAAATTACTCTCCTGGAAGACTCTTTTTAGTAGCCATCACCTCAGCTAGGAGAGTTTCGGAACTTCAAGCCCTCTGTATTCATCCTCCTTATCTTGTGTTTCACAAGGATAGAGTTTCACTCAGGACTAATTCTTCCTTTCTGCCCAAAATACCTTCCGAGACAAACCTGAATCAGGCTATTGATCTACCTGTCTTTTTTCCTAACTATTCAAACAAAGCTGAACAAAAGTTACACCAATTGGACATTCACAGGCAGTTACATTTTTATTTGGATAGGACTAAACAAACAAGAAAATCAGACCAACTCTTCCTGTCCTATGCTGAGGGCAAGAAGGGCCTGCCAGTTTCTAAAGTAACCTTATCCAGGTGGTTGGCCTCTATTATTACTTTGATTTATCAACTGAGACACAAAGAATTCCCTACAAAACCAAAAGCTCATTCCACCAGAGCGTTCGCTACTTCGGTAGCTTTTCAAATAAGGCTACCAATGGAATCTATTTGCGCCGCAGCCACATGGGCTACTCCTCATACTTTCATTTCACATTATAAGTTGGATATGGCCACTAGGAGTCGAGCTGATTTTGGTTCCACTGTGCTCGAGTCTGTTCGATGAGCCACTCGGGGCTAAGGTGCTAGGGACGCTGTCCCATCCAGCAAGAATGAAGGCAAGATAGACAACTTAACATTAAGAAGTTATGTACCTACCATAACGTTCCATGTTAGTTGTCTTCTTCTCGCCTTCTTTCTTGCGTCCCACCCTCCATCCCCCTAGCCTGGACAGACCGAGAAGAGTCCCTTTTGAGGCCTTCTTCCTCTGGCTGAGTCTTATCTGGGTTACGTCATCCTCTGTTATTAGTACTGTAGGTAAACCTTGTAGTTTGGACAGGTGTCCTTAAAAATTTTTCTATGGTGTTAGCTCTGCCAAACGAGATCTGGGTATCTGGCGCCTAGCATTGTGGGATCTGAGGAGGCCTCGAGCCAGTAAATAGCTCTCGAGCTTTAGTAGAAGGCCGAGTCTCGGCTCCGAACCCATCCAGCAAGAAAGAAGGCGAGAAGAAGACAACTAACATGGAACGTTATGGTAGCTACATAACTTCTTATTCTCTCCCATAGCTCCTTCCCTGATCCGAGGTCCCTTGGGGTTGGCGCTGATGGTAGTTCCCCTTTTCTCAATCTCAGCAGTTACCTCAAGTGGGTCGAATTCGACCATGTTGGACCCGTAGTCGTCTCTGGGTCGGATCCGAGGGGGTGCTGTCTGCTCCAAGTAGGTCCGGAGCGCAGTGTCTCCCTCTGCATCCTGGCTCCTAGGGTCTTGGCTCCGGCTCCCCTGTCTGATCAGAGGTACGCCTTCGTTGGGATTGGCTAAGGAGATTCATTGCCCCTGTGCATTCAATGTGGTGGAGAGGGTCCTCTGGATTCCTTCGAGACCTTTAACAATCTCCTCCTCGGACACGGCCTTGATCCCCTCTGGATTGGGCATGGTCCCACCCATCTTGTCTTTCAGGGACAGCCTGTGTCAGTTTTGCCCGGGGACATTCCAATTGGGGAGCAACAGGAAGTTTGCGGGTCCTCTCCAGCGAGTCCCCCAGAAGAGGCTCCATGCAAACGAACGTGCAGGAGAAGGCACTTGGACTCTCCGTCTGATTCCCCCCCCCCCCCCCCCCGAGGATATCTCATTTAGAGACCTCTTGGAAAGCCTTCGCCAGAAAGGGGGGGTGGTCTGCCCAAAAGCCGACCCCAGACGAAGCAGTGTTTCTCGAGGCATTTGGCATGGGCCCATCTACTTCCTGGGTGTCCCCTCCCGCAGATCCCTTGGTAGATCTTGTAACATCTCGGGTGTGAAAGGAACCGGACATAGTGGAGCCCATCCTGAAAAGATCCAACAAAATCCTTCGCCCTCTGTCTGTCAGGATACATTGGTTTAAAGATGCCCAGTGGATGCTATGTTCATGGCAGCGGCCACCAAGCAAAAGCTCGCCAAGGAGAGCTCTGCAGTCCACCCACCTGACCACGAGTCTCATACACTGGACCGTTTTCAGAAACTAGTGTATGCTTCAGCAACCTTTGCTGTTGGGCATTGAACTACATGGCACACCTGACTCTCTTGCAGCATGACCTGGTCGAAGAGGTCACAGAATCGACCCCGGAGTCCACGTCTGCTGTGGACAAAATGTTTTCCACCTGAAGGCCATCTCCAATATGTCCGTGCATCTCCTCTTCCATGCTACAGAAGGAGCCGCTAGTGCGGCCGGTACAGGTATCACCATTAGGCGTAATTCCTGGCTCCGGCTGTGTCAGTTTTCTGACCATTTCAAAGCGTCTTTTACCAATGCCCCATATGACGCTACTTCCCTTTCTGTGAAATTCAGTGAAGGAGACACTGGTCCAGAGTGAGAAGGACAGGAAAGACTGTCTGCTGTCGGGAACCGCTTCTCCCCCCCTCAAAGATCCTTCTCCAGGAATCAGTGAGGGACGAAGATGATGTGGTTCTGGAAGTCTCGGGCATTTTTCTGGACACTCAGGATAACTCGTCCCCAAGAGGCAGAGGGGGGTTACAATAGGTGCCGGCCCAGAGGTAGAGGGGGTCCAAAAAATGCTGGGTCTCTAGAACCTTTCTTGGACAGACCCAGGTAGCAGTCCTGAGGGATTGCCCGACTGCTCCTCTCTGGAGACAGTAGGGGTCACCTTTTGCTGCACCCAGCAGTATGGGAGTCCATTACAAGCTATCGCTGGGTGCTGCAGGTCATATCCAGAGGCTATTCCATTCCCTTTACCCAGCCTCCACTTCTTCCCAGACACCTCCCAGATGTCCCACCCGCTCAGAGGGAGGCAGCAGCCTTGGAAATAGAAAAGCTGCTAAGAAAGAGAGTCATCCAAAGGGTCCCCCCAGATCAGTCCAGATTGGGGTTCTATTCCAGGTTCTTTTTAGTGCCAAAGAAGTCGGGGGAAGTAAGACCTATCCTGGATCTTTCTTCCCTGAACCTGGTAGTTACCAAGACAAATTTTCAGATGGTCACGCTTTCTGTCTTACGTTATCTGCAGGCAAACGACTGGATGTGCTCGATAAACCTCCAGTACGCTTACTACCATATTAAAATGGACAGACGCTCTCAGAGGTTTCTCCGCTTCCGGCTAGGAGTTGATCATCAGATGTTATGTGGCCCTATCTCTCCTACATTCCTTACTCACGGGTTTCGAGCCGAGAATCGGCTCCGACTCGGCCAGATTTCTCTAGCACGAAGTTTCTAATTGGCTGGGCTAACCCGGCATCCCAAGATGCACCTCACCCTAGCCCCAGATCTCGTTTGCCGCTCGTAGAGTTAGGACGTGGTCTCGCTTGGCTGTGGCTAAGTACCATTTTTAAAATACTTCTAAGTATTTTAGCAGTCAATTTTTTTTTTGCAAAAGCTACTTTGATAGCTAACTTTGTCTCGGACTAGTGCTTGTGTGAGTTTTTGGGAGTTTAGTATTTTGTGGTATCCCTACTGTTTTCGCTGGCTAGGCCCATTCTAGTTAGAGAACCTAGTCCACTGCAGTTTTCCTTTTTTCCGAAAGCTATTTTGATAGCTAACTTTGTATCGGACTAGTACTTGTGTGAGTCTTGAGAGTTTAGTGTTTGTGGTATCCCTACTGTTTTCACGGGCTAGGCCCGTTTATGTTAGAGGACCTAGTCCTCTCCAGTGTGTTCCCTTGTTGTTTTGTGCTGTGTTCGTGTTGGTGGTTGAATCCCTCTTAGGAAGCATTTAAATTAGAGTTTTCTTGTCCTTTAAGTGATTGTTGGTCTTCCCTCCCTCCTTGTGTTGTCTGTGCCGGATGTGAGTGGTGCGGTTGCTTACCATGTCGAAAGAATTGAAGGAACATAAACCCTCTGGGTTTAAGAAATGTACAAAATGTGGCTATAAAATGTCCATTACAGATGGGCACTCTATCTGTGTGTATTGTCTTGGGGCTATTCACTTGCAAGAGTCTTTCAGTTTCTGTCATGTTTTTAGCCTTAGGGTACTGCAGGAGCGTAAAAATAAACTGATTTTTAAGGGTCTGAACAAGCCCTCCTTTGAGGAGGCCTTGGAGTTGTCTTCGTCTTCTAGTACCAAGTCTGAGCCTCCTAAGGCCAAGAAAAGATCTACGGCTCCGTCTGCTGCTTCGGAGCCATCAGAGAAGGTTTGTAAATTGGATACTTCCTCCTCGGCTCCACTGCCCTCGGGGCCGAAGGAGAAGGACTTGGATATGGATACTACCTCCTCGGCTCCATTGTTCTCGGGGCCGCAGTAGGTATCTGTTGTACTGGAATCGACCTCTGTTCCGATACTATTGGCACCTATTCGGAGCCGGTCACCCAGTGTCAGGCATGAGTCTCCAGGTGGGAGATCCAGATCTCCTATTTCTTCCAAATCCTCTAGGCTGTCTGATTTGGATGTGAATAGGGTGGTCCAGAGGCTCCTACAGTCGCCGGTGTTAGCAAGACAGTTTTCGGCTCCGGAGCCGGTTCCCATTCTTGTACTGATGATTTCTCCTCCGAACACCCATGTGTCATCGGAGCCGGAGTGCTCCGCACCGAATGATGTTCTGGTGTCTGCTCCGATACCCCAGGTGAGTCTATCGGAGCCGGCTTCGACTCCAACCAGGTCGGTTCCGTCCTCTGGTTTCGGCACTCTGGTTTCCTCGGTCAGACCCGAGGGGGATACATCGGGACTCCTGTCGGTTCCGAGCCTCCCTCTCGGTGCTTTGGCTCGGGGAATCTCTATTCCAGTCGTGGTCTCTGAGACTGGTCGGTCCTCGGACTCGGGGGACCTGCCTTCGAGGCCATGAGGAGCACCCTGGCCAGGTCGTCTGGTACATCACCGGGATCGGTCACTCCGCCCCCTTACACCCCAGCTAGAGCCTCTGAGGCCCCCCTCTCCGAGGATGGCAGAGCCCGAAGGTCTGGGGACACCCCCTTAAGCGGTCCTCTACTTTCTGAGGGCCCCGCGGAGTCTGTGCCTGAGGAGCCTCCCAGTAATAAGTCGTGCAAGAGGAAGCACAAAAACTCCCAGCACGAGTCTCTCACTTCCGATACCAACCTCGAGGAATCAGAGGGGTCCCCCAAGTCGTCCTCCGATAATGTCTCTTTCTGCGGCATCCTGGAGATTTTGAGACAGAGTGGCGACTGGCCTTCCAAGACCCCCTCTGAGGAGGAGTCTGTATTCCTGAAGACCTTCAGAGCTCAACCCTCCGCCTCCTCGGTGTCTCCACCCTTCGACGAACTCCTGGACTTGATTTGTCAAAGGGTGTGGGAGAACCCTGATTCCGTGGAACCGGTGCCCAGACGTCCAAACAGGTTCCTGTCTGCTCTCCCGGGCAAAGAGTTCCTTACCAAAGGGGTTTCGGCAGATGCCTTGGTGGCGGCAGCCACTCAGCAGGAAGTTGCAAAGGCTTCTTCTTCAGTCCACCCTCCTAACAAGGAGTCCAGGAGTATGGACCGGTATGGGAAGCGTACCCTGTCTTCGGCGACCTTTACCTTACGGTCGCTGAATTACCTCTGTCATTTCACTCGGCTCCAAAGAGATCTCCTGAAGGAGCTACTCTGATGGGTAACATGCCTGAGGTGGTGGCGCAGACTGTTAACGCCCAGTTGTCTACCCTAGGTTCCATAGTCAACTCTTCTATGAGGCTCATATCTTATGCAGCCGAAGGGGCGAGTAGGGCAGCTAGCAGCCTGGATGCACCTGTGTCATTTCGCAGAGGCCTTTAAGTCTTCCTTCACTGACTCCCCCTTTGACAGGCCCTCTGTCTTCAGACCCAAAGTGAAAGACACTCTCACCAAATGCGAATAGGAGGGAAAGACCCTATCTGCCATAGGGACCCGTTTTTCTCTCCCTTGTAGGCCTTATCCCAAGGCTCAGAGAGGGGGGGAAATGTGGTTCAAAAAGTCTCAGAGGCTCTTTCCCGCAGCTCAAGGCGGGTCCCCCTCCAGAGGCGGGGGGGGGGGGGGGGGGTTATTCCGGAAGACGCCGTCCTAGAGGCAGAGGAGGCCCACGCAACTTGGGAGACTGCAATTTATTTTGCGGTTCTTCCTTTCAGCGTTCCTGAGGAGTTGCCTGACTGTGCTATTCCGGAGCCAGTCGGGGGTCAAATTTCGTTGCATCCAGAAGCCTGGGAAAGCATCACCCAGGATTGTTGGGTGCTTCGAATAGTTACCGGAGATTACACTATTCCATTTGCGTCGACACACCCCCCCCCCCACTCCACCACAGTCAGAAGGATCCCGGACGTCCCACCCAGTCAACGGGATCAAGCAGCACTAGAAGTTGCAAAGCTGCTAGAAAAAGGAGTCATCCAACCAGTCCCCTCAGACCATGTCGGATCAGGAACTTACGACTCTTTTAGGTGCCGAAAAGAACAGGGGACCTGAGGCCCATTCTGGATCTCAGTCGACTGAATCAGTACGTCCTGAAGTCCAAGTTCCGAATGGTCACACTTCAGTCCGTTTTTCCACTGCTGGAGAAAGGAGTATGGATGTGCTCCATCGATCTCAAGGATGCCTACTACCACATCAAAATGGAGAAGGCATCCAGGAGTCATTTATGCCTGCTAGGAGCCAGTCACTTCCAGTTTCGTGCCCTGCCCTTTGGTCTCACCACAGCCCCCAGGGTGTTTACCAAGTGTTTGGCAGTGGTGACAGCTCACCTGAGACGTCTTGGATTCCAGGTGTTTCCGTATCTGGATGACTGGCTTCTCGCCGCCCCCACCAGGCATCTGCTCGTTCAAGCCATGGAGGCGACTATCTCACTTTGCCAACGTCTAGGAATTACTCTGAACTGGGAAAAGTCTGCCTTGCAGCCCTTACAGCGTGTTGTTTTTATAGGCGCAGAGCTAGACTCTATTCAAATGCACGCCTTTCTGCCACTAGACAGGATAAGAGTGTTGCAGTCTCAGATCCACGCACTGTTGCCCCTCAGAAAAGTTCAGGCCAGGTTAGTTCTTCAGCTCTTGGGATCCATGACATCCACCATCATGCTGGTACCTCTGGCCAGGTTACACATGCGGATCCTACAGTGGCTCCTGACGGTTCAGTGGTCCTTTCAGAAGCTTCCTATTTCCCACTTGATACTTCTCACGGAGCGATGCAGACAGGACCTCCACTGGTGGCTACGCTCCTGCAATCTGGACAGTAGAAGGAGCCTGATTCCTATGTCTCCAGTGGCCACGGTGACCATGGACACCTCCCAGATTGGGGGGGGGGCATTATCTAGGCAAGACGGTCCAAGGCACCTGGCAAGATCACGAGGTACACTTGCACATCAATGTTCTGGAGATGAGAGCGGTGTTTCTGGCGTTATGAGCACTCCAAGACTCTCTACCTCTGGGAACGATTGCAATTCACTCGGACAACATGTCCATAGTGTGGTACCTGAACAAGCAGGGGGGAACCAATCTTTACCCCCTCTGCAGGGGAGGCCATGTGAGTGTGGCAGTGGGCAGTGTCTTCCCAACGGTTTCTGGTGGCAACGCACATTCTGGGGAAGTCCAGCGTGATAGCGGACAGGCTAAACAGAGCTATTCTGATGCCTCACGAGTGGTCTCTGAACAACCGAGTGGTGGTTCAGATCTTCAAAAGGTGGGGTCAGCCTTGCTGCGATCTCTTCGCCAGCCCCCTCAGTGCCAAATGCAGCAAGTACTTCACTCTGATCCCACCACAGAGGAGTCACCCAGGGACGCTCTAGCTCACGATTGGCCTCCCGGTCTGGTCGACGCTTTCCCTCCGTTTCCTCTGTTACCAAGAGTGATACAGAAAGCCATATCCTTGGGAAGCAGGATGATCCTTATTGCTCCACACTGGCCTCGACAAGTATGGTTCCCCTTTCTTCAACGTACGCACTGGACGGTCCGTGGACTCTGGACCCAGTGCCGGACCTGATTCACATGTCAGGACAACTCCATCCATCCCTGCGAACTCTCAGGTTGACAGCCTGGCTGCTCCACTTCCGTCGCTAGTCAGGCGACATTCCTTTTCACCTGAAGTGGTACACATCTTGTCGTCTTCTCATAAGTCTTCCACCAGGAAGATTTATTCCAGCAAATGGAGGACATTCTCTATTTGGGCTCAGGCCCAAGGTTTGGACCCCTTCACAGCCCCAATTCCGTCTGTCTTGGATTTCTTAGCCATGTTGTTTCGTCAGGGCTCTGCGCCCGCTACCATTAAGGTACAGTTGGCTGCAATTTTCACACATCTTACGAGCCCTCTCTTATGGGCCACAAACTCTGTAAAGCCTTTCTAAAAGGTGCTTGGTTACTTCGTCTCCCTGTTTCAGAACCTGTTCTGTCATGGGACCTGAACCTTGTACTACAAGCTATTACGTCACCACCCTTTGAACTGGCTGCCACTTGTGACTTAAAATTCTTATCTTGGAAGACGGCGTTTTTGATAGCCATTACATCGGCCAGGAGGGTATCAGAACTTCAAGCTTTGTCCATTAAACCTCTGTATTTGATCTTTCATAAGGACAGAGTTTCCCTGAGGCTTAACCCGTCCTTACTTCATCCACTGTTCCAAGTGCACAATTTCTAGATGGATCAAAGATTGTATTTCATTCATCTATTCGTCAGCAGGCAGAACTTTACCTTTTCCCATCAAGGCTCATTCTACCCAGGGCTATGTTTACATCAATAGCTTTCCATGCTAGGCTTTCCTTGGATGATATTTGTGCTGTGGCCACTTGGGCCTCTCCCAACACCTTTATTACTCATTACAAGGTGGATGTGGCTTCTAGGGGCCGGGCTTCCTTTGGTTCCACGGTTCTCAAGAGTATCTTCTTATGAGCCTCCCAGGATAGAGGTGCTGGGGACGCTGTCCTGTGAGTAAGGAATGTAGGCGAGATAGGACCACATAACATCAGATGTTAAGTTGTCTATCTCGCCTTCATTCTTGCTGGATGGTTTCGGAGCCGACCTCGGCTCCGACTCGGCCACTCTAAAAGCTCGAGAGTTGGTTCCACCGGCTCGAGGCTCCCCTTATATCCCACAATGCTAGGCGTGAGTTACCCCAGATCTCGTTTGCCGCTACAGCGATCGAGGTGTGTTTTCTACCGGCTCCAGGTTAGTGAAAGTTAGACTAGTTTAAATTCTTTAGACTTAAGCTAGCTTAGTGTATTTTTTTTTTCCCTTAGTGTAGTGGATATTATCCCTTCTACCTTTTATCCAGCCCCCTTTTTTTCTAAAGAACTTATAGTTCTTTCCCTAAGGCCTTCGGGCCCTTCCTTCCCTATCCTTAGGGTGTGTATGTGTTTGATTAGGGAGTTTTAACTTAACTTACCTTTAGTTTAAATAATTCCCATTGAACCCCTATCAGTGTAATCTGTGTGTGTGTGTTTTCTGTGTGTGATTACACTTCGGTTCCTTGAGTATGTCCAAGGATACAAAGGTCTCAGGCTTCAAGAAGTGTGACTCGTGCTGTCAGAAAATGTCTCTGACAGACGGTCACACTTCTTGTGTGTATTGCCTGGGACCTTTACACCTGCAGGGCTCTTGTGCTGTATGCCATGGCTTCAGCCCTAGAGTCCTGCAGGAGAGAAAAAATAAACTCATTTTGAGGGGTTTGATTAAGCCTGAAGGTTCCCTTTCTGTGTCATCGGGGAAACCTTCTAAGACTTCCAAGACCTCGGCTCCAGCTTCAGAGTCGAGGCCTAAGGCTTCGAAGCCTACTGCTTCATCGGCTCCGGCTGGAGCCGATGAGTCTTTGACTGCAGTACCTGTGGTTTCCTCGGCTCCGGCCGGAGTCGAGGCATTAGAGATTCCTGGGTCGGCTCCGATCAGACCATCGGAGCCGACATCTAGAAAGAGATCGAGGTCACCGTCCCTTGGCTCCGTTCATTCGGCTCCAGCGTCTCCCCTGCTGTCTGAACGGAACCACAGATCTCACTCCTCCAGGTTATCGAGGCTCTCAGATCACGACCTCCAGAGGGTAGTGAGTAGACTTTTGAAGTCCGAGGCACTGGCCCAAATGCTCCAGAGTCCGACTCATCAGTCGATGCCTCAACTTGTTCCAGTAAATATTCCTCCTCCGACTCCTTTGAGCTCGGAGCCGGGGCGTCTCAGGACCGAGACTGTGGTAGGCCGGAGCCGATACAATTGTCTTCGCTCCGCTGCGGCTCCGATTTCTTCTTTGAAGAATCTCGGCGCCGGCTTCCTCGTCGGCTCCGAGGGGTGAGTGGCATCGGACCCTTGTCCGACCCCTCTCCTCTCGGTGCTTCGGCGCTGGTGAGTTCGGCTCCGACATTGGCCTCGGAGCCATCTCTGTCGGTGCCGAGGGAGGTTCTCAGCTTCTCGGAGCGGGGACCTCTGGCTCTGCCGGACAGGGGTGCGTTCGAGGTCATGCGGAGTGTGTTGGAACCTTGTTCGACTCCACAGTCGGCTCCGCCCCCTCCCTCTTCGGTGCCTTTGGTTATGTCGACTCACTCCCTCATCCCAGACCGCAGAGAGCCAGCTCCTCAAGAATCCCCTGTGGGATCTCATCCTCTTCCGAGGCCTCCCTGAATTGGCAGGGGAGCCCCTAGGAAGAGAAAGTGTAAGAGGAAGCACATAGACTCACCTGAGTCTGTCACCTCTGACACAGATTTAGAGGATTCGAGGGTTCCCACGTTCCCCTTCTGAAGATGTCTCTTTCGCAGACATTCTAGAGATCCTGAAACAGAGGGAAATTGGCCAGCCCTTAACCCTTCGGAGGATGAATCTGTGTATCTTGAGGCGTTTGGCTCTCGCCCTTCCACCTCCTGGGTGTCCCCCTTGATCCCCTCATGCAGGTGGTTGCAAAGAAGGCCTGGACGGCTCCTGATTCAGTGGACCCTACCCCCAGGAGACCTTCCAAATTTATAACAGCACCAACTGACAAGCAATTTCTCACAAAAGGTGTTTCTGTGGATGCTATGGTGGTAGCTGCTGCCACCAAGAAGGAACTAGCTGATCCTTCAGTGCCTGTTCATCCCCCTAACAAAAAGAATCTAGGTCTATGGACAGGTACGGGAAGCGGATGTTCTCGTCGGCGACCTTTGCTATGCGTTCGCTGAACTACCTATGCCATTTTACTCGTCTTCAAAGAGACTTGATCAAAGAAGCGAGTGACATGTTGAAGGATCCTACGGCTGCGGGTTTTCAAGACAAGATGAACACTCAGCTGGCTACCCTGAACTCCATAGCTAACTCCTCCATGCGCCTCCCTTCTTATGCGGCTGATGGAGCGAGCAGGGCCGCAGGGACAGGTGTGGCCTTACACAGGCATGCCTGGATGCGGCTATGCAACTTTGCGGACCCCTTTAAAACGTCATTCACTAATTCCCCGTTTGATGGATCATCTCTTTTTGGTCCTCAAGTGAAAGAAACCTTGACTAGGTGCGAGACAGATGGCAAGACTCTTTCTGCCGTTGGAGTCCGTTTTTCTACTCCTAGGCCTTACCCCAAAGGCCAGAAAAGTGGGAAAATGTGGTTCCGCAAACAATCTCAAGGGACTTCGCCTGACGCACAGAGTCGGTTCCCCGCCAGAGGCAGAGGGGGGAACAACAATGGTAGACGTCGCCCTAGAGGCAGGGGGGGTCCGCAGAACCAGGGCAATCGAGAAGCCTTCTCTGATAAGCCCTTTCAGCATCCCTGAGGTGTTGCCCGACTGCCCACCTTCGGAGGCAGTCGGGGGAAGATTGTCACTGTACCCAGAAGCCTGGCTATCCCTGACTCAAGACAAATGGGTACACTCCATCATTTCCGAAGGCTATTCCATTCCCTTCGCTCGCATTCCAAACCAATCAAAAAATCCCTTCCAGATGTTCCACCCGCTCAAAGGGATCTTGCAGCTTTGGAAATTTCAAAGCTGCTTGCAAAAAGAGCAATTCAGCCAGTTCCAGCAGACCAGCAAGGATCCGGAATCTACTCCAGGTTCTTTTTAGTTCCAAAGAAAACAGGGGACTGGAGACCAATTTTGGATCTCAGTATCTTGAACAAGTCAGTCAAGAAAACAAGATTTCGGATCGTCACGCTGCAGTCCATCCTTCCCCTATTGGGAAAGGGAAACTGGATGTGCTCTATAGACCTTCAGGATGCGTACTATCACTTAAAAATGAACAGACGCTCCAGAAGATTCCTCCGCTTCAGGCTGGGAACCAGTCATTTTCAATTCAGGGCCCTGCCCTTTGGTCTCACCACTGCCCCGGTGTTTACCAAATGCATGGCAGTGGTAGCTTCTCACCTGAGACGTCAAGGATTCCAGGTGTTTCCATATTTGGACAACTGGCTCCTCACAGCTCCCACCAAGCATCTTCTTCTATTGGCCAGGGACTACACCTTTCGCATTTGTCAAAATTTAGGCATTTCAATAAATTGCGAAAAGTCTGTTTTGTCGCCTTGTCGTACTATTACCTTCATAGGCGCAAATCTAGACACAGTCAACATGTCTGCGAGACTAACAGATCAGAGAATAACAGACATACACAAACTGGTCTCGCTCCTCTTCAGCTGCAACAGAATCAAAGCCAGGTTAGTTCTGAAAGTGTTGGGGATTATGGCGGCTGCCATACCTCTGCTTCCATTAGCCAGATTCCACATGAGAATCCTTCAATGGATGCTCTTCACGCAATGGTCATACCAGCAACTTCCGATGTCCCACACCATTATGATTACGCAAACATGCAGAAATCATCTTCTGTGGTGGATGTCTTCCCTCAGCTCTTATTGGGAAGACCCTTTGTCCCTTCCTCCGGTTGCTACTCTGACAACGGACGCCTCCCTGATCGGGTGGGGGGCATTATCAGGGCAGAACTGTCCAGGGCACATGGCAACCAGACGAATGCCACTTGCACATAAATGTTCTAGAGATGAGAGCAGTGCTTTTAGCGTTGCAAGCCCTTCAAGACTCTCTTCCCTTGGGAACGATAGCAATCCAGACGGACAATATGTCTGTAGTGTGGTATATCAACAAACAAGGCGGAACCAGGTCCTACCCCCTGTGTCGAGAAGCACTCAGACTGTGGCAATGGGTGATTTCTTCTCGGCGGTTTCTGATAGCAACGCACATCCCCGGGAAGGTCCAATCAAATCGCAGACAAGTTGAGCAGAGCTATCCTCATGCCTCACGAGTGGTCTCTGAAAGACTCTGTTGTGAGAGAAATTTTTCTCAAGTGGGGTCAGCCTTGCTGCGACCTTTTTGCTACTCCCCAAAACAGCAAGTGCGGAGATTATTTCACCCTATTCCCTTTACCAGGCCAGCCCAGCAGAGACGCTCTAGTCCAAGTTTGGCCCCGGGGACTTCTGTATGCATTTCCTCCCTTCCCACTAATCTCTCAAGTGATACAGAAAGCTATCGCTCAGAAGGCCTCGTTGATCCTCATTGCTCCTTACTGGCCTCGACAGGTTTGGTTCCCCTTTCTACATCTTTTTCTGTTGGAGCGACCTTGGCATCTGGACCTAGTTCCAGATCTTTTGATCCATCAGTCGGGTCAGTTTCATCGCTCCCTTCCCTCTCTGAACCTCACTGCTTGGTTCCTCCAATTCCAACCTTAGCCAGGCTTCCTCAAATATCTCACTCTGTCCGAGATATTTTGATAGCTTCCCATAAATCTTCCACTCGAAAGATTTATTTGGGTAAGTGGAAACGTTTCGCCTATTGGGCTCAAGGAAGGGACATAGATCCTTTCACTGCTTCCATCCAAATGGTCCTTGATTTTCTAGCTGAACTCTTCCATGCAGGTTCATCTCCTTCTACTCTTAAAGTTCAATTGGCAGCTATTTCTAACTTTCATGTGGGCATTTCAGAGTCTGCCATAATGTCCCACAAGCTTTGCAAAGCCTTTTTGAAGGGAGTTTTTCTACTCAGACCTCCTATAAGAAATCCTCCTCCTCCTTGGGACCTAAATTTAGTTCTTAGTTCTTTGATTCTTTCCCCTTTCGAACCTGCAGCCTCCTGTTCTTTAAAATTGCTATCATGGAAGACGCTCTTTCTGGTAGCTATTACTTCAGCTAGAAGAGTTTCAGAACTTCATGCACTCAGCTGTCGACCTCCTTATCTGTTCCATAAGGACAGGGTATCTTTACGAACCAACCCGCCTTTTTTACCTAAGATAGCCTCGGCGTCTAACCTAAATCAAAGCATTGACCTCCCTGTGTTTTTTCCAGAATATTCTAACAGGTCTGAACAAAAATTGCATTGGCTAGATGTTCGTCAGTTAAGGTACTATTTGGATAGAACCAAACAATTCAGAAAATCTGACCAGCTGTTTGTCTCTTATGCAGAAGGCAGAAAGGGACTTTCATTTTCAAAGGTATCATTATCTAGATGGCTAACATCTCTGATTTCCCTTGTTTATGAAATTAGACACCAAAAGCTGCCTAACAAACCTAAAGCCCATTCTACCAGAGCTTTGGCTACTTCTATAGCCTTCCAAGACAGACTGCCTATTGACACCATTTGTGCAGCGGCTACTTGGGCTACTCCTCACACTTTCATTTCTCATTATAAGTTGGATTTAGCTTCTAGGCATAGAGCTAACTTTGGTTCCACTGTTCTCAAGAGTCTGTTCCATTAGGCCACCGGGACAAGGTGCTAGGACGCTGTCCCATCCAGCAAGAATGAGCGAGATAGACAACTTAACATATAGAAGTTATGTTCTTACCATAACGCTCCATGTTAGTTGTCTTCTTCTCGCCTTCTTCTTAAGGCCCCACCCTCCTTCCCCTGGCCTGGACAGACCTAGAGGAGTTTTGATTGTGACCTCTCTTTCTACCACCTCTTTACTTTAGGTATATGCTGCTGTGCATATTTTCCTGGATCAGGATGTAGGTCACCCTTCTCTTCTCCCTGGTTTATAGAGGTGGACTTTGTTTATAGTTATTCTGTTACTATTATAAGCTGGGCCTAGCTTACAAACGAGATCTGAGGTAACTCACGCCTAGCATTGTGGGATATAAGGGGAGCCTCGAGCCGGTGGAACCAACTCTCGAGCTTTTAGAGTGGCCGAGTCGGAGCCGAGGTCGGCTCCGAACCCATCCAGCAAGAAGAAGGCGAGAAGAAGACAACTAACATGGAACGTTATGGTAAGAACATAACTTCTATTTAGTTATGTACTCACCATAACAATCGATGTATGTGGTCCATCTCGCCTACATTCCTACGTATCCTCCCACCTGCCCCCTTCCTAGAGGATTTGGAGGAATATTGGCTCTGTGGACCCTTCAAGGTCAGTCTTTTTGTTTCCTTATCTGGTTGGAATTTCTTCCAGTGTTGATTGAGTATGGGTTATGCTTGGTATGCTTGCAAACAAGATCTCGGGCTAGGGTGAGGTGCATCTTGGGATACCAGGTTAGCCCAGCCAATTACAGACTTCGTGCCAGAGAAATTTGGCTGAGTCTGAGCCGATTCTCTGCTCCTAACCCGTGAGTAAGGAATGTAGGCAAGATGGACCACATACATCGATCGTTATGGTGAGTACAAAACTAACTGTTCAGAGGCCTCCCCTTTGGTCTCACCACTGACCCCATGTGTTTACCAGAGTGATGGCAGTAGTAGCGGCTCACCTGAGGCTTCAGGGTATTCAGGTCTTCCCGTACCTGGACAATTGGCTCTTTACTGCCCCGACCAAGCAGCTGCTGTGTCATATCAGGGACTCTCTTCTGCGTTTAGCCAACCATCTGGGCATAACCATCAATCTTTCCAAATCAGCACCGACTCTGGTTCAGAGCCTGGACTTCATCAGAGCAAGGTTGGATACAATACAAATGCAGGTTATTCTCATTCAGCAGAAGATACACAGTCTAAAGCTGCATGTGTTACAGGTCCTTCATACAGAGGTTCCGACGGCGGTAGTAGTTCTCAGGGCCTTGGGGTCCATGGCAGCTACAATCCAATTATTGCCTTTAGCACTTTTATATATGCGCGTTCTTCAGTGGACCCTAGCTGTCCAGAGGTCTGTTCTGGATCTACCCTTGTCTCTTACCCTGTCCAAATTTTTCAGGTATGCAGAGACTCCCTTCGTTGGTGGATTCAGTCTCCAGACCTCATGAAGGGTCATCCATTTCTTCCACCCTTATCCAAAGCCACGGTGACCATAGACTCCTCCGAGCTTGGGAGGGCATTGCTCCGGACAAACATTCCAAGGCACATAGTCCCTACCAGAGACCAGTTTGCATATCAACGATTTGGAGATGAGGGCATTGCTGTTAGCATTGCAAGCTCTTCAGGCACATGTTCCTCTAGGAATGATTGCCATTCAGACTGACAATATGTTAGTAGTCTGGTTTATCAACAAACAGGGAGAACCAGATCCCTACCCCTTTGTCACTAGGCCATGAGAGTGTGCAAATCTCCACCAGTCATTTTCTGTTAGCAATGCACATTCCGGGTCGGGCCAGCATTCTTGCGAACAGGCTCAGCAGGTCTATCCTACTGCCTTATGAGTGGTCTCGGAACCCTTCAGTTTGCAGAACAGATCTTCCTCAGGTGGGGCCATCCTTGCTGCGATCTCTTCGCATCTCCTTCCAACGCGAAGTGCAGTGACGACTTCACTCTGAACCCTCCTCGGGGGGGAGCCCCCAGCAATGCTCTGGTTCATTCTTGGCCACCTATCCTACTTTATGCCTATTTTCCCCTGCCATTGATTTCCAAGTTCCTTCAGAAAGCTCGCAGACTGCGGAAGGCTGTCATCCTCATTGCCCCGTTCTGGCCTCGCCAAGTCTGGTTCCCATCCCTATGGTCTCATGCGATAGTTCCTCCTTGGACTTTGGATCCAGTTTTGGATCTCATTTCACATCCCTTGGGGATACCTCCTCCAGATCTGGTCAGTCTGAAGCTTACGGCCTGGCTGCTCCAGTTCCCATGATTGTCAGGACTTCCGGGTCGTCTTCCTCCGTTAAGGAGATTCTGGTTGGGGCTTACAAGTCATCCACTAGAAGAGTTTACTGCAGCAAATGGAAGCAGTTTTCTATCTAGGCCTCGTAACGGGCCTTAGACCCCTTTACGGCTCCAATTTCAGCTGTTCTGGATTTTTTGGCAGATCTTTTCCAACAGGGGGCTAGTTCATCCACTATAAAAGTACAACTTGCCGCTATTTCTAATTTCCAGATCGGTGACTGTGTGACCTTCTTAGTGTCTTCCAAATTCTGCAAGACTTTGCTTAAGGGTACTTTTCTGCTTCGCCCTGCAGTGAAAGTTCCAACACCTTCGTGGACCTTACTATGGTCCTCCAGGCTCTAGTCTCTTCCCCCTTTGAACCTGCAGCTACAATTGACTTACAATATTTATCCTGGAAAACTGCCTTTTTGGTAGCCCTCACTTCTACTAGGAGAGTATCAGAACTCCAAGCTCTTTCTATCAAAGTGCCTTATATGATCTTCCATAAGGATAGTCTCCTTTATATACCAATCCATTCTTTTTACCTAAGGTGGCTTCTGAAGCTAACATAAATCAGTCAACATGCTAGTGTTTTTTTCCACATTTCTAGAACAAGGGTGAATATAAATTGCATTTGTTAGATGCACATAGACAACTACACTTCTATTTGGACAGGACCGAATCCTTTCGAAAGTCTGACCAGTTTATTTCTTATGCAAAGCCCTTTTTGGGTAAACCAGTCTCTAAAGTCACTATTGCCAGATGGATTTCCCAATGCATTTCCAGAGCTTATTTAACAAGAAGGCTCTCTCTGCGCCGAGTCAGGTGAAAGCACACTCTTACCAGGGCTATGGCTACTTTGTCGGCTTTCTGGTCCAGGGTCTCGCTGCATATCTTTTCTGCAGTCACATGGTCCTCATCTCATACCTTCATTTCCTACAAGTTGGATATAATTTCCAGAGGTAGGGCTTCTTTTGGCTCCGCCATGTTCCGGAATATCCTTCCATGGGGGCCTCCCAGGTGCTAAGTAGCTGGGAACTCTGTCCCAAAGGTTGAAGACCAAATGAAGTCAACTACTTCAAATAAAGAAGTTATGTACTTACCATAGCGTTCCATCTGAGTAAGTTGTACTTCATTTGCCTTCAACCGTCCCGTCCCCCCTTCTTCCCCCTGCTTTACTAATGTTTTGACCATGTGCTGTAGAAGTGTACCTTTCATGATCATTCTTCATGTCTTTGGTTCAGAGTATGACATTTCGTATTGTGATGAGGCTTGTTGGATTGGGTTTATGTCTTGTCAGCAACAATCTCTATCTCAATGGAGGAAGGAGACAGGGGGCATTATGGGTAGAAGGGAGGAGCTGAGAGCTCGGATCAAAGATGCTAGCTATGCGGCCGTGTTGGCAAATGAAGTACAACTACTTAGATGGAACATTATGGTAAGTACATAACTTCTTTTTTGCCTGTATCCAAGCTCCAGACTCCTCTACCACTAACATTATGTAACATCAGCTGCATCTTCCACATTTAATCAGTACTTGCAGTACAGCCTGCTCACAATTGGATTAGTGACTGCACACCCCCTCTAAGATAGCTTAATATTCCAAGTTATCCTTACTTGTGCATCATCTCCCTTATACTCATCTCTTCTCTTACATTTTCAGCGTACTCCCCACTCTCTCACATCCTTTCTCTCGTACACTTCTGTTCTTGCTCGGTTCACTCACCCAAATCCTGCATTCCTCTTGAAGAACTTCCATCACTTCAAAACAGCTAAATATCTGCATACTCGTCTTCTTCCACACTTCCACACTTGTATCTACTGTTGTGCATCACTCTTGTCTTGTTTTTGTTTTTCTCCCCCACACTAAAATAAGTACGTACTGATCAGGAAAGGTAAATTTACACAAATTACAATGCAACACAAGTATTCACCTCCAGTTGAATTACTGTTTTTGTTGTGGCAACCAATATGTTTGAATTTTTCAGATCAGTAATATTTGATATTAATTTCAAAATTGTAACTTATATGAAACTTTTCTCGCCAGGCCTCCACTGAAAAGAGGCTTTGATCCAGTCACTTTCCCAGTAAACAAAAGCAAATAAACTAAGGCTTTTGCATTAGGTTTCTGTGGGTGTATTGATAAACTGTCTCTCTGCTGGACCTGAATGATTTTATGTTGAAACCATAGGTTCCTTGTGGAATGAAAACTCCACTCCTGAGAGATTCGAGTATGAACAGTGTAAATCTAATCAGTCACGAGGACCTTCACCATGCTTTGGCCATCATAGCACTTACAGAGAGATGGGTACAACAGTTTTTCAGAATGATGATCCCATAATTAATGCCTTTTTTCCCTGGAGCATGCCAAATTCTGCAGATGTCTATGTATCTCCAGGCTATACCGGGTTTGATGACCATCTAAATATAAAAGGTAAGTTATGAAATGGAAGAACACCTTCTTAAATTCAGTTGAGTTCTTGAGCAGTTCTAATGAGTATAACCATCTCAGTGATGACATTTCCTTTGTGTTGGTTTGTTTACTTTTCCCATTGACCTATCCATATGTTTTATTATTTTTATTTATGTATTTTGCTTATATGTTGGTTTGGACTCATCTGGGGCTTATACAGGCAGCGTCACACTAAGCATCCATTTGCTAACTGGTGCAGTGATGAGATTTTTTAATTGCTCCATTTGGTCAACTTGCCTTGTAACGTTGCTGCTTTCCCCTTAACATAAAATCAATGTATCTGTCTCAGTTCTGCTTTTCTGCTTTTTGTCTTCCTGCTTTAGCCTACTTCACTCCGCGTTAGCTATTCTTATGTATACCCCCCCCCCCCCACCCGATCATTCTCTAATAAGAGTGGAGACTGGGAATGGCACAGCCAGTCTGCTTCATACTGTACTTAAGGTTTATACATTTTATGATGTGCCTCCCAAAGAATTCTTTCACAGAACTACCTGAGTTAGTAGTCTAGGCAAAGTGGTAGAGGATGGTCCTCACTTCTACAAGGGGATTTCTACAGCTTTGATTTTGAGTGCTAGAGATCTTTTTTAGGATACCCTTCCCTTTCCCTAACCCTTGAGGAACAGACAAAAAGACAGAGCTGTCTCCCTTTTTTTCAGATGCTTGTGTCCTCTGCTTGAACATGAATCACTGGTAATACAGATGGTCTTCCATTTCACCAGCAAGCTATCTTGCATGTTTAGTTTTAGATGACAATTCTGTTGCAATGAAAAAGGATTTTTTTTCTGTATACAGAACAAATCACAGCCCTGTTTTCTTCCTAAGTACAAAGCAGAATGTGTTCCATGCTAAAGAAATCAGTCTTTACATTTTTTTTGTAATTTGGAAGAACCTTGGAGGTGACATCCAAAGAAATCTCTGGGTTTGTAAGCAGCGTGATGACTTGGTGGTTAATATTTCTGTCTCACAAGTCCCAAGGTTCATTTCTAATCTCCGGTCATTGTCCATGTGGAATCAGACCTGGTATTTGGAGGCTTTCCAAGTCCCTCAGTTGACATACTATGGTGTGTGACTTTGTAAGAAGAGTACATACTTAAAACTGACTTGTGCGGGTGCTGCATCATGTGTATTCCTTTCAACTCCTATAGGTTAGTGTCAGTTGGACAGCCCCCAGCATTGGCCTGCCACATGCTTAATCCAGAGCCAATGCATGTTGTCAGACTACAGCCTGCACAACCTAGAGATAGGTCTGAAAGAATTTCATACTCCCTGCCTGTGCCCTAGAAGGTGAACTCTGAACCCTGAGAGCTTTATTTCCAAGACTAAGACAACAAGATGACTTAGATCATCGAGCCAGTGACCACTTTAGAGAAATCTTCTGATTCATGAAGTTATGACCTGGCTCATGGTTCTCTTTCCTTCCCTTCACAAATATTATAAAACAAGTATCTGGCAAAGGAAGAAGCGTGTTCTTGTTATCCCTTCTGTGGAGATTGTGATCAGGGGTGATATTTTTGCATGGTGGAAGCATGTCACTCTGTCTGCTCCCAGTAATGCACTTTATGTGCCTTAATGAAGTGGAATGTGAAGCTTTTTATGCATCCCAGAGCTAGCTGAGTATTGTCTTCTCTTTGGGCCACTATGCATACCAGAGGCCATAGTATTTTGCCACTTTTCAGCTGTTTAGGAGACAGGCTAAGAACAGGGAGGGCAGGAAGGTATTTTCTGCTCATGCTTTGGAATTTTGATACCTGCATTATATCACCTCTCTGGATGTTCATTCTTAGTGATGATTCAAATGCTGGAAAAGCTTTCCAGACTTCTCTTGGATTCTGAAATCAAGAATTAGGCCATTCAGCTCAGACCTGAGGGTCTGATTGTTTTCCTTTCCACCCACCCTGTTGTCTTCATCGTCCTTTGTACTAATTTGAAAACACAACTCCCTCCCCCCTCCATGTTTATTGGCTGTTCACAGTGAGCACATAAGTATCAATCTGATGTAAATCTTTATTCATTCCTTCCTGTTAGGACTTTAGTTCCATCCTCTGAATCGACACGGCCATTACCAAGCTCGCGCCAGCCAAAAACTGTCAGCTAAGACTTGCCCACAATACCCCTCTCATAGTCTGTTCAGATCTTGTTTGCCGTGTTCCTAGTCTAACGTGCCAAGCCTTCTCTCAAGCTAAGAGTAGTGTTTTTTATGATTTATCTATGGTAATTACCTTCCTCTAGTCAGTTTTCCCTTAAGATTATCTCTTCGCCTTTAAATTTATATACTTTTACTGTAACCTACCCCTCTACCCTTGGTAGTTCTTTTCATACCATCGTTGTTACTGTCCCCCTCCCTACCACTTTGTGGTATTTCTTAGTACCATTGTTGTACTCAATCTATTTAAAAAAAAAAAAAAAAAAATCCTATAACCTTGCTATTTTTTGGTTGGTTAAATTGTAGTGTAAGACTATAGTGTTTGTGTAGTTTCCATGATGTCTGATAAAGTAAAACTAGGATTTAAACAGTGTGATAAGTGCTGGCGTAAGATGTCCAACTCAGACGGTCACGCCCGGTGTGTTTATTGTTTGGGTGTTGACCACCTCAGTTTATCTTGTGATATTTGTTCCAGCTTCAGCAACCATACATTGGCTGAACGTAAGAGCAAGCTTATTCTGAAGGGTATGCTGAAAACAGCCTTCTCAGAGGCTTTTTCTGGGACGGAGGTCTCACCACCTCCTAAGCATAAGGATGTGAAAAAACAGAGAAACAGAGTCACACGGTCCCAATATCGCCGTCCTTCTAGGAACCAAGTCGACACCGGACTTCTCCCATGCCTTCGGCGCAGACTACTTTAGCACCAGGCTCCATGTCTTTTCCCTCGGTGCCGCCCTTAATTCTGACTCCAGCCACTGTACTAGCTTTGGCACCATCCCCCTCGGTACTGACCTTGGTTTTGACACAGGCTCCGACTACTGTACCTGCATTGGCACCATACCCAGTCACGGTGCCGGTGTCTTATATGGCTCCGAAGTCTGTTCCGAAGGTAGAGCACCTTCCCAGAACCAGATATTCTCCCTCTTATGATCCCTTTTTGGGAAAACAATGTAGTCCATTTCTTGAGAGAGAGAGCAGAATCTCCATCGACCGCTTCCTTCAGATCCACCAGGAGTCTTTCAGAACAAGATGTAGTGAGGGTTGTAGACCAGCTTTAGGCAACTAGAGGATTACCCACCTCTGCTAGGTCTTCCTTTCCTCCTGGAATGGAAGCTCTCATGGCATATTCACCTGTATATCCTCCTTTGGCCTCCTCCCAGGTCTCTGAGACTTCAGTACCGATGGCCATCCCGGTGAATTCTGTCTCTGCCCCGACAACGGAGGTTTCCCTGTCGGTGCAGATTACTCTTGGTGCAACGGCTCCTTTGGAACTGGCCCACTCTGAGCAGTGATTGGGCTGTCAGCACCATGGCACCTAGTTCGGCTCCTATTTTTTCGTTGGTGCCATCTTCGGCCACAGCTCTCTTGACCGCTACTGGTCCTCTTGGAGCTCTTCACCTGGAGGCGGGCTCCTCAGGACAGGGTGTGACCCCGGTTCCAAGGTTGTCCTTCTCGGTTCTGGGCTGCCATCCCTCCTCGGGCAGGCCGGCTTTCCAGGTGATGGAGAGGGTCATTGCTTCAACACGCTCACAGTTGGCACCATTGACACCAGGAACCCCCCCCCCCTCTAGCATGCAGCTGTCCCAACCCCCTACTCTGGGATCCTGGGCACGGGAGCCGCATGATCTTCCCTTGAAGGGAACCCTTTCTCCGGAGTCGTCCTGAGAAGATCCCACTGGGGAGCTACCCCGGAAGAAACTTTTTTCAAGAGGAAGCATCTTGATTCCCCTGAGGAATCCATCACTGAAGACACCGATTGCGATGAGTTAGAAGGGTCCAAACGGTCTCTCCCAGAAGACGTCTCATTTGGAGACATTCTCGAGATCCTCAAGCAGTGGGGAGACTGGACGCCGTCCAACTGTTCAGAGGAATCGGTGTTCTTGCGGGCCTTCCGTGCTTGGCCATCTACTTCCTGGGTGACCCAACCTGCAAATGAGCTTATTAAGCTTATTGTGCAGCGTGCCTGGAAGCCCATGGATAACATAGAACCTGTCCCCCAGAGGCCAGATACAATTTTATCCACAGAAATAAAGTCCTCGACTCTGGATGAAGTAACCAGCGATAATAAAGAAGAAGCAATAAGTAAAATAAAACTTGCTGGATACACATGGCACGTAACTCTTTATTTAGAAAAAATGTGAGCGCTAAACTTCATTTCAATAGTGATGCATCATGGTGTCAACCAATCAATTCCATGTTAAAATCAGTACACCAAATAATACTTAAGGTATAAAAATATACATGTGTATATATATATATATATATATATATATATATATATATGTGTGTGTGTGTATATATATATATATATATATATATATATATATATATATAAAACACATATAAAAAACCCATAGAGGCTGTATAGAATGCGTGGTACATTTCTAAAATTTTCTAGTTACAATATTAAAAGCTATATAAAAAGCATAAAAAATACTAAATAACTAGAGCATCAGTGCTTCAAGGCTCTGTTTCTAAGAAATGGTTTTAAAGAAACCTTGGAGTTTAGGCCAGGTGGTCTGTCTGCTTGGAACTTAATCCATTCTTGCTCCAAAGCTTCAGTATTGTTAGTAATATTTCCACCTCTTTTATTGCTGGGGACAATATGGAGAACCAGGAAGTTAAAAGTGTGTTTGTTCCCTTCTTGCATCACAAGCATTGCTAATGCATTTCTTTCTTTTTGGTTTCTGATATCTCTCATATGTTCTAAAATTCTGTCATTCAGTAATCGATTTGTTTTACCTATATAATAGGCAGGGCACTTCCTGCAGAAACTAAAGTATACTATATTTGCAGTGTGACAGTCAGCATAGAAGTGTGTATCAATGGAGAAACCTCTGATAGGGTGTTTATACTGTCCCCCACCAAAAATGAATGGGCATGCTGTGCATCTGCTGCAGGCAAACGTGCCCATCCTAGCAGACTTTACATACTTTGGCTCATCCATTTTTTTGTAGCATAGTTGTCTTTTAAGGGACTTATTATTTTTAAAGGAAAAGGATGGTGTTTCTGCTATTATTCCATCGAGTTCTTTCACACTCGATAGGATGTCCCAGTTGTTTGACTGTCAAAAACTATATTAATGTTACTCGCAAAAGTCAGTGGTGCTCGCAGCATATTATTCTCTACATTTCTTGCTGTGCCTTAAGTTATAGTATTCACATTTTCAATGGTAAAACATTTGCATGTTTTCTTCTAGCATTATAATAAGGTCGGCATTTCCCTTCCCTTTCTTTCCATGCTAAATCAATCTCCCTCTCATTATCTTTCATTTTGTATCCCCTTTCACTAAATTCATGCTTAAGAAGAGTCAGTGCTTCACATAAAGTTGCATCATCATTGTGTAGCTGCATACAACGAACTAACTGTCCTTTCAAAACATTTGCTTTTGTAAAACCAGGATGAATACTACTGTTATGTTAAACATTATTTTTCCTGATAGGCTTCCTATACAGTGAAGTAGAAATTAGTTCAGGGGTGTCTCTCAACTTTCACATCTAAGAAGCCAATCTCTTTGTCAGAATACTTAAAGGTAAATTTTAAGAATGAAGTAATAGTGTTAATATACTCCAAGAATTGTTTAAGATGAAACTCGTCGTCATGCCACAGCAACTACATGAACAAATTAATCAGTATAAAAAATGCTTATCTACTGCAAAGACACATAAAATCCAGAGAGACTTGCATGATTTTAAAAAAGTGCTTTTTTATATAGCTTTTAATATTGTAACTAGAAAATTTTAGAAATGTACCCCACATTCTATACAGCCTTTGAGTTTTTGTGTGTTTTATATATATTTATATATATATGTATATTTTTATTTATTTATTTAACATTTGTTGACCGGGAATGTCCGACTAGGTTCCACAGAGCCTGCTTTCAGCGGAGGCCTGGGGAGAAATGCTCCAGATTATTTGGTGTATTGATTTTAACATGGAATTGATTGACACCATGATGCATCACTATTTAAATGAAGTTTTAACTGCTATAATTTGTCTGATGAAGCAGAGAGGACTCTGCGAAACCGCTCACATTTTTTTCTAAATAGTTTCGTGCCGTGTGTATCCATCGAGTTTTATTTTACTTAAAATTTTATCCACCCCTGAAGACCAGCCCAATTGGTCCAATCAGCTAGTAGTCGATTCCATAGTCGTGGCGGCAGCGACCAAGAGGGAACCGGCAGAAGATAGTTCCGCTGTTCATACCCCAAACAGGGAATCTCAGGCTATGGACAGACTGAGGAAGCGAGTCTATGCTTCATCGACCTTTGCCATTCGGCCGCTGAATTATCTGGCACATTTTACTCTCCTCCAAAGAGACCTAATCTCAGAAATGTCTGCCTCTTTGGCGGGGTTACTGCCTGAGGAGGTGCGTGATACTGCTGCCTCTCAGCTAGCTACCCTGGAATTTCTCAAACTCCTCGATGCGCTTGATTTCTCACACTACCGAGGGGGCAGCTCGAGCAGCCGCATCAGGCATCATCATGAGACTGCATGCTTGAATGCGTTTGTGTGACTTCCTGGACCCCTTTCCATCTTCCCAGTGTGCTAGTTGATGAATATTCCCTTTTTGTTCCCAAAGTAAGAGAGAGACCATCACATAGTGAGGACAGAAAGACCTTGTTTGCTGTGGGCATACATTTTTACACCCTCCAGAGATCCTACTCCAGGAACCAGAGGGGAGGAAAATTGTGGTTCAAGAAGTCCCAAGGATCTTTTCGTGAAACTCATGGTGAACAATCACCCTTGGGCAGAGGCAGCAACTCATATGGAAGATGCCCCTTTCGGGGCAGAGGGCGTCCACGCAACCAGGGCACTAGAGATTCCTTCTCTGTCTGACCATTCTAGCACTCCTGAACAATGGCCCGATTGCTTTTTTCTGTAAGCAGTCAGGGGTTGATTTTTCCCTGCACCTACAGGCCTGGCAACTCATAACGGATGCGTGAGTGCAGAGAATAATATCCAGAGGCTATATCCTATCCCATTAAGTCTTACTCCCAGACCCATAAAACGAATTCCCGATGTCCCACACAGTCAGAGGGAGATACCGCTGCAGCCTTAGAAATCAAAAAGCTAGACCAGAGAGGATCCAGGTTTTACTCGAGGTCCTTTTTAGTGCCAAAAATGACGGGGGACTGGATACTAGTCCTGGATCTCAGCTTACTAAACAGGTTCATAAAACCTCAGAAATTCCAGATGGTCACTGTACAGTCCATCCTCCCCTTTCTGGGGAAGGACAACTGGATGTGCTCTATAGACTCGTATTACCACAAAGATTGACAAATGCTCCCAGAGATTTCTCTGCTTCTGGCTGGGAGCCAATCACTTATCAGTTCAGGGTACTGCCCTTTGGTCTCTTGAAAGCCCTCAGAGTGTTCACCAAATGTATGGCAGTTGTAGTAGCTCATCTCCGAGTACAAGGATTCCAGGTGTTTCCATATTTAGACAATTGGCTCCATACCGCCACAACCAGGAATCTTCTCATTCTCAGTCTCTCTTACACTCGAGGCCTTGCTCTTCGCCTAGGTATCATCATCAACATGGACAAATTGCACATGTCTCCAGCAAGAGCACTGGAATCCATTGAAGAGATCTTCAACACAACGTCCTGTCAGGTTTCCCTTCCTCCTCACAGGCTCTCAAAAATAAGAAGCCAAATTCAAGTCCTCCTTCCACAGACATTTGTAGCAGCGTGCCTTGTACTACAGCTATTGGGATCGATGGCAGCAACCATTACTTTAGTTCCACTGGTGAAGTTGCACATGAGACTAGTACAGTGGCTCCTTTCATCACAATGGTCGATCTTAACCCACCCACTCGACCACATGATACGCCTTACAAACCTTTGCAAGAAAGAAATGCTTTGGTGGATGAGGCCAGAATCAAATCTTTGGTGCTTACCATTCTGCCTTCCCTGGCCCAGGGCCACAGTGACCACGGACGCTTCCCTGTTGAGGGAGGGGGTATTTCCAGGCAAAGACTGTCCGAGGCACCTGGTCCCCCATGGAAGCCAGTTTGCACATAAATGTCCTGGATTTGAGGGCAGTTCTCTTAGCGTTGCAAGCGTTCCACACATCCCTTCCTTCTGGGACCATTGCACTTCAGTCGGACAACATGTCAGTCTGGTACATCAACAAATAAGGTGGAACCAGGTCTTGCCCCCTGTGTTGGGAGGCTATGAGAATTTGGTACTGGGTGATGGCTTCCAACCACTTTCTCATGGCAGTGAACATTCCTGGGAGTTCCAGTCTTATTGCCGGCAATCTGAGCAGGAACATTTTGATGCTTCACGAGTGGTCCCTCAGTCCTATAATAGTGGATCATATCTTCCGCCATTGGGGCAGGCCTTGCTGTGACATGTTTGCTTCTCCCCTAAACAACAAATGCAGAAGCTATTTTGCCCTGATCCCCCTCAGGGGGAGTCACCGAGCGATTCTCTGAAGCACGATTGGCCCCCGGGTCTGCTGTATGGCTTTCCCCGTTTTTTCTCATCTTGAAATTCCTCCAGAAAGCTCAAAGGTTGAGTAGCAGAGTGATCCTCATTGCCCCTTATTGGCCGTGTCAAGTCTGGTTCCCTTTCCTATGGCCTCATCTGATTCACAGCCCGTGGATCCTGGATCAATCCCAAGGTCTGCTGTCTCATCCTCAGGGACTGATTTACCCCAATCTCCACAGCCTCAAGCTCACAACTTGGTTTCTCCCCTTCCGATGATTGCCAGGCTACCTGATATTTCTTCCCCTGTTCGAGATTCTTTTGGCTTCACACAAACCTTCCACCAGGAAAATGTATTCTAGTAAGTGGACTAGGTTCTCTAGATGGGCCAAAGAACATAACATAGACCTATTTTCCATGCCCATTCAGGAGATCCTACAATATCTCACTACCCTTTTGCACACAGGAGCTTCAGCATTGATGATTACAGTACATTTAGCAGCTATTGCAAATTTTCACAATGGAATCGACAGTTCATCTATTAAGTCACACCAACTGTGCAAAACCTTCATGAAAGGAGTATTACATGTTAAACCTCCTGTCAAGCCTCCTATAGAGTCTTGGGACTTGACATTGGTGCTTCAGTCGTTAACATGTCCTCCTTTCAAGCCTTCTAACTCATGTGATATGACATTTTTGTCTTGGAAAGCTCCACTTCTAGTAGCCCTTACCTCAGCAAGAAGAGTATCCGAGTTGCAGGCCTTGAGTGTCAAGAGACCTTATTTGATTTTTCATAGGGAAAGTGTGTCCCTATGTACTGACCCTTCCTTTTTGCTCAAGGTCATTTCTGGGTTTTCCATTAATCAGTCTATTGACCTGCCAGTTTTCTTCCTTCATCATTCAAATAGAGGGGAATACCTTTTTCATACCTATGATGTTCATAGGCAACTTCGTTTCTACTTGGACAAAACTAAATCTTTCAGAAAAACGGATCAGTTGTTTGTGGCCTTTGCAGGACCCAGATTGGGTCAGCCTGTCTCCAAAATGACTATCTTCTTGGCTCAGAAATGCAGTTACTTTCATCTACCATCAAAGCAAAGTGTCCTTGCCTTACAGAATAAAGGCTTACTCTACTAGATTGATGGCTACGTCAATGGCTTTTCATTCCAGAGCCTCTGTGGATGATATCTACGCAGCAGACACTTGGGCAAGACCTCATACCTTTGTCACACATTACAAATTGGATTTGGTCTCCAGGGGACAAGCATCTTTTGGTTCTATGTTGATCAGGAATGTCCTTCCTTAGGGCCACCCAGGACTCAAGTAGCTGGGGTCTCTGTCCTAAAAGTAAGGAATGAATAAAGATTTACAACATCCGATAAAGAAGTTATGTCTTACCATAATGTTCCAACTGTGTTGTAGATCTTTATTCATTCATTACTTTCCACCCTCTTGCCCCTTGCCTGGACTCCTATTGGACTTCAGGATTTTCTTATTAGTTAAGATATTTGCTCAGACAGAGCCTCCTACTGCCACTTATTACTTCTGTGCTATTATGGCGGGCAACTTGATCTGAAGAGGGGGGGGGGCATTGTGGGTAGGTCTTAGCTGCGAGTTTTTGGCTGGTGCAAGCTTGGTAACGGCTGTGTCGGTTCCAAGGACGGAACCGAAGTCCTAACAGTAATGAATGAATAAAGGTCTACAACACAGATGGAACGTTATGGTAAGACGCAACTTTTTTTGTTTTTTTTTTTTTGCAAAGTCTCTACCCTTAAACTTCTCACCTGGCTAAAAGACCTTTTAAGATTTTTTTTTTAGTATTGTGTGTGTTGATACTGCTTGCACTGATTTTAGTATCAAATTAGTGATTTTTAACTATAATCAGTTTATTGGAAGTTGCTAGTGGCAGAAGAGTTTCCAGGCTAATTCTTTTTGAATTGAACTTGTAATACTCAGTGGCAAGTACATCCAAACATCTTAAAATCAACTCCATGCACTTAGTTACCCCCCCCCCCCCCCACAAGTCATTCCATTCTTATTGTCAACCTCTTTAGCCAACCTGATTAAGATTTGTATCTTGGGACGGTGTAAGAATTGTCTCATGCTGTCTTGTTTATCATTTATTACTCGGTCTATCACCAAAGTAGGTTGTTCCCCCGGGGCAAAAGTGGCACTCACAGTATCAGATGTTATGTTGTCACATCTCGCCTCCGTTCTTGCTGGTTGGGTTCGGAGCCGATCCTCTGCTCCGACTCGTCCGTATACTATAACTCAAGAGCTTTTTACTGGCTCAAGGCTAGCCCCTATCCCAACATGCCTAGAGGTAGTTACCCAGATCTCGTTTGTTGCTTGCAGCGTCGAGATTGCTCATACTGGCTCAAGCTAAGTATTTTCTTCTTGTGATATTTACTCAAATTTTTTGCTTTCAGATAGCTAAATTCTCTTAGTTTAGTGTTAGTGTGTTCACCTTAGGCTAGCGCTTTTCTGACCATTCTGCTGCTGCCTTTTTTAATGTTGTTGTGGCCATTGTACTTTTTCCTTCAGGCCGAACTTGTTTCCTTGAACCCGTTTGACTTAGAGGGTTCCCTGTTCCCTTTCTCTTAGCCCCATCTTTCTCTAAGGGCCTTTTCTTTCATTTCCCTTTCTTTTTCCTTATAGGAGCAGCTGTTTAAATTGAAGGCTCTCCTGGGTTGGGGGAGTCACCGTTTAACTTGGAGGCTCTTCCTCTTCCCTCCTTTCCTTTTCCTGTTTAAACTTTAAACCTTTTTTGTTTATTTTAAGTACCTTTTAGTGTTGTTGTTGTTGTTGCTGCTGCTGTTGGTGTTTTTTCTTTGGTAATATTGTAGTTACTTCTAGCATGTCCAAAGATCCTAAGGAGTCAAAACTTTTGGGTTTAAAAAGTGACTTGTGCTGCCTGAAGATGTCCCTTACGGATGGGCATACGAGCTGCGTCTATTGCTTAGGGCTCGTGTTATATATATCATGCTTTTAGTTCTCTGGTCCTGCAGGAGAGGAAAAATAATTTGATTGTACAAGGCTTACTAAAAGAGCCCCTTTGATGTTGCTATTGAGGGTTCTCAGCCAGCAGAAAAACAGTAAAAGCCCCCTAAGCCATCATCTTCATCGGCTCCGACGTCGGAACCATCTAAATCTAAGGATAAACCTGTGAGCTTGTTGGATCTGAGTGTCTGTTCCGACAAAGCTTTTTCTCTGGCAGCTCCATCAGTGGTTTCGGAGCCAGTCAGGACTCACAAGAGAACCATGTCTCCCTCTCTGGAGCCGGCGAGATCTGTTCCACAGTCCCCGCTGTTGCAGTCTGTGGCAGGCAGTCATCGGTCTTCCTGTCATTCCTCTCGATCATCCAGGCTTTCAGATCATGATGTGGAAAGGGTGGTGGAGAGGCTTCTGAAGACACAGGCATTAGCTAAATTACAGTCGAGCCCAGGCCACAAGGAATTGGCGCCGACACCCCAACCTGCACAGTTATCGATTCCTCCTCCGACTCCTTTGTGTTCAGAGCCAGAGGGCAAGGAAGTCGTGGTGGAACCGTCGGCTCAGATTACCACTGGTCTATCTGTTCTGACTACCGCTCCGATGCCTTCATTGTTTCTATCGAGGGATCTAGGGGCCGATGCTCTCTCATCGGCTTCAATTGGGGAGTGGCATCAGACCCTTATCTGACCCCACTCTCCCTCTCGGGGCTTCGGTGTAGGTGAGCTCTGCTCCTACATTGGCCTCAGAGCCATCTCTCTCTGTTTGGAAGAGATCTCTGGGCTCTTTGGAGCTGGGGACTCTTTTGGGCCGGAACGGCAGTGCCTTCGAGGTGATGAGCATGCTATCCTCTGAGACCACTCCACCCTTGGCTCCATTGGCTCCTACTCTTTCGGTGCCTGGGTCTGCCTGCGATCCCCCCCCCCCCCAGCTTAAGGAACCCATGCTCCATGATGCCCCATTGGGCGACCCCACTTCTTCCGAAACCTCCCCTGAGCACCCCTCGGAAGAGAAAATGTAAGAGGAAGCAGTTGGACTCCCTTGAGTCTCTCACTTTAAAGACAAGACTTGGAGGACTCAGAAGGTTCCCCACAGTCCCCCTCTGAGGATATCTCTCTTTCAGGCATCCAGGATATCGTTAAACAGGAGTGTCTGGAAATCCCTTGCCCCTTCTGACGAGTCTGTGTACCTGGATGCATTTGCTTCCCGACCCTCCACCTCATGGCTGTTCCCTACCTTTCGACCCTCTATTGGCTTTAGTGAGTCAGAAGGCCTGGAGCTCCCCAGAGACTATGAAACCAGTTCTGAGGAAGCCCAATAAATTCATAACTGCTCTAGTCTAGAGGATAGGTGCTTTCTATCAAAGGGTGTGCCTGTTGATGCTATGGTGGTGGCGGCAGCCACCAAGAAAGTTAGCAGACACCACTTCAGTCCATCCGCCGAACAAAGAGTCTCGTACTATGGGCAGGTATGGGAGGCATATATTTGCTTCAGCGGCCTTTACTCTCGAGTCTGAATTATTTGTCCCACTTTACATGCCGTCAAAGGGATCTCCTAAAGGAACTAGGAGATACCCTACAGGATCCTGCAACTGAAGGAGCTACGAGCAAGGCGGCTTCACAGCTTGCAACCTTGACATCTATTAACTCCTCCATGGGCCTGATCTCTTACGCAGCAGATGGAGCGAGTAGCACAGCAGGCTCTGGCGTTACTTTGCGTAGACAATTCTGGATGCGCCTTTGTCAATTTGTGGAGCCCTTCAAGTACTAATTTACCAAAACCCCCTTTGACGGCTCATAGCTGTTCGAGTCGAGACTCTTACCAGTTGTGAATGGGATGGCAAAACTCTCTCTGCCATTGGAGTATGTTTTTCCACTCCCTGTAAACCTTGCTCCCTGTAAACCTTGCCCCAAGAATCAGAAGAGTGGGAAGATGTGGTTCAGAACATCCCAGGGAGTTTCGCCTGACACACATGGAGACCTTTCCCCCAAGTGCTCCTGAAAGGAGGCCCAACTGTCCATCTCTGGAGGCAGTTAGAGGCAGATTATCCCATTACCCAAAAGCCTGGCTAACAATCACTGAAGATACATCGGTACTGTTGATAATATCCAGGGGTTACAAAATTCACTTCTCCCAACTACCCCCTTCAACAAATCAATGCTTAGTCCCAGATGTTCCACCCAGTCTTCGGGATCAAGCAAACCTAGACGTTCAAAGGTTGCTAGATAAAAGGGCCATCTGAGAAGTCCCCGCAGACCAAATAGAATCCGGCACTTACTCAAGGTTCTTTTTAGTTCCGAAAAAGACAGGGGACTGGAGACCCATTTTGGATCTCAGCAAACTCTACAAATCAGTCAAGAAAACAAAGTTCTGGATGGTAACACTGGAGTCGATTCTTCCCTTTTTGGGTCAGGACAGTTGGATGTGCTCCATTGATCCCCAGGATGCATACTGTCATATAAAAATGAATAGGCATTCCAGGAGGTACTTGCGCTTTCAGCTGGGAGCCAGCCATTACCAGTTCAGAGCTCTGCCCTGGTCTCACCACAGCCCCCAGGGTGTTCACCATATGTATGGCAGTAGTCACGGCTCATCTGAGGCGTCTAGGATTCTGGGTGTTTCCATATCTAGATGACTGGCTTTTCACAGCCACCACCAGGCATCAACTGATTGAGGCACCCGACTCCACTATTCACATCTATACACAACTAGGCATCACCATAAACTACAAAGTCTGCCTTGTCAGTATATTACTTTTATTAGGGGCAGATTTAGACACAAGGGCCATGATAGCAAAACTGCCTCATAAAAGAGTGTTAACCATTTGTTGTCAAGTTTTATTCTTCATGAAAAGAGAGAATCCAGGCAAGATTCTTTCTCAAGGTCTTGGGTTCGATGACTGCAGCAATTACCTTGGTCCCTATGGCACTCTTCCACATGAGAATTCTGCAGTGGCTCCTGTTTGCTCAGTGGTCATTCCAGGATTCACCAGTGTCGCATCAGATTTGGATCACGGAATCATGCAAGAAGAATTTAGCATGGTAGCTTTACTCCCTTTGGTATCAATGGGCAGACGTTTCTAACCCCCAACCGATAGCCACAGTGACCACGGGCGCTTCCCAGGGGGGGCATTATCTGGGACAAGACTGTTCAAGGGACTTGGCAAGAACACGAGTACCACTTGCACATCAATGTCCTAGAGATGAGAGTGGTGCTTCTGGCATTGCAAGCACTTCAAGACTCTCTACCTATGGGGACTATAGCAATTCAATAACAGTAAAAGAAAACAATTCCACCAGTAACTTATGACTTTTAAGAACTGTGATCATGAGCTTCTGGGTTCTGATGAAATCTGCTTCCGCAGATGAAAGCGCTTAACCTTGTGGACCTTGTGTGTTTCATCTTTTGTGGATTTACATAGCACAGTCCGTGCTTAAGCTTGTATAGTGAACTTGAATAAAGCTGTTGGTCATATCCTTCTGTTACTGTGCAGTTCCTTGAGTATCCTGACTATAGCAATTCAGACAGACATGTCGGTAGTATGATACATATATATATAGGTTCATAGGTAGGTACTAGGCTATTGGCCCTAGGGCCTATACAAACCTAGCCAAAAATGTACCCTGGCTTTCGCCACCCAAGAAAATTATTTTCCTGTGCCCCTGTCAAGCAGAACCACAGAAGTGATCCCCAGGGTGAATTTCCTATTACCCATCCAATTATATAGGTTCATAGAAAAAATACACCAAACTGATTAAAATCAGATTTGGTAACACATAGATTAGTACTAGCCAATTACCCCATGTGAGAATCAAACCCTGCACCTTGTGTTTGTAAGGTAAACACCTTAATGATTATGCCAACATCCATTACTCAAACAGGGCGGAACCAGGTCTTATCCCTTGTGCCGAAAGGCTCTACAAGTATGGCAATGGGCGATGTCTTCCCAATGCTTTCTGGTTGCAATGCGCATTCCGGGGAAATCCAGCGTGATAGCGGACAATGTTAGCAGGGCTATTCTGATGCCTCACGAGTGGTCCCTGAAACAGGAAGTCGCAGAGCTGATTTTTCGCAAATGAGACCAGCCATGCTGCGACCTTTTTGCCACTCCCCTCAATAAATACAGCAGCTACTTTGCCCTATTCCCACCACCGGGACAGTCACCCAGGGATGCACTGGTTCACAATTGGCCCCCCGGGACTGCTTTATGCCTTCTCACCATTCCCCCTGATCCCCAAGTTTCTTCAGAAAGCACAGTTGTTGGGTTGGAAGTTAATCCTCATTGCTCCTTACTGGCCTCAACAGATTTGGTTCCCATTCCTCTGGCCTCATCTGCAAGGGGAGCCTTGGATACTGGACCCAGTTCCAGATCTTCTGATGCATCAGTCGGGTGCTCTTCACCCTTCCGTCCATATTGTCAAGCTGACTGCTTGGTTTCTCTACTTGGGTCTTAGCCAGGCTCCCAGTTGTTTCCCCGGTAGTTCAACACATTTTGATTTCATCCCATAAACCCACTACATAACAATTGACAGAACCTGCAGGTACGGCAGTGCAGGGCAAAATCATGGAATGTTTCAAAAAATAGCCAGCACACCAGGGTGAGATAAACTAACATACTCTTTAATGGAGTAAAAGCAAGACAAACCGGTTTCGGCTGTTAAACCAAAGCTTTCTTCAGTGTCAAGTAAAATAATCAACAATACCACAAATAAATATTAGCCACAATTAGTAACCAGGCATCCCATAGGTTGATCATAATAATCTATTAAGTCCAGGTGGGAATAATCCCCCCAGTCCAACAATCAACTTTTCTTTATCATCCAGTATAGTGTGCCAACCAATAGGGTTATTCCTTTTGCCTGAAATGGTGTCTATAATAGTGAATCTATAAGCAGCAGATGAATGTGTTACACAATGTTTGTATAGGGCATTTGTAATCCTTTTGTGTTTAATGTCACTTAAATGCTGGTTGACCAGAAATTTAAATGTCTTAGAGGTTTGGCCCACATAAAAAGGCCCCGTAGGAACACGTGGCAAGATATATCACCCAGTCTGAGGAACAGTTAGCAAACAAGTTGATGTCATAAACTCTACTTGTGTTCCGAGTACTGAAACTCTTAATTGTATTAATTCTATTACAGTGAACACAGTGACCGCATGGAAAACATCCAATAATGGCCTCACCTGTCAGTGTAGACTGTGTGGAACCCCTGACTTTTATTCAACCTCTGTTTATAATGACTTAAATGTGCCCCCACTGTCTTTCCTCTTCTGAAACCAAAATGGCATCTATTCTGAATGACACGTCCCAATTTGTGGTCAGACATTAATATGTTCCGGTTCTGATGAATAACCTGACAAAACATGTCGGTGTTTCGACCATATGTTTTAATAAACCTGGGTTGAGAGAAATTAGTTTTAGGTTTGTCCTGATATGTCATAAGATCAGACCTATCTTTACATGATACCTGATGACAAGCCATGGTGAATAACCCCTGCATTTAAATCTTCGGACCATATCCTGCCTAGAGTTCTCATATTGTTGGGCATCGGAACAGATCCTTTTAAGTCTGATAAGTTGTGACTTGGGAATGTTACGGGTAACGTGGCGGATGAAAACTGCTGGCATGTAATATGGAGTTGTATTGAGGGAACTTGCGAAAAACTTGGGTGTTCAATGTACCATGAACATTCTTAGTCACTAAAACATCTAAGAAAGTTATCTGATGTTGATCATGGTGGCAAGTAAATTGTAAACCCCATTTATTATCGTTGATATATTGAACAAAATCCTCAAGATATTCTGCGTCTCCCCTCCATATAAGCCAGCAGTCATCTAAATAGCGACGCCAAATATCAAGTTCAGGTATGTAAATATTATGTAGGGCATCATAATTCAATTGCTCCTCTACATACGCCATGAATAAATCTGTGTATGTAGGGGCAAATGATGCCCCCATGGCAGTTCCACGCGTTTGCCAAAAACATTCCCCTTGATAGTAAAAGATGTTCATAGTAAGAACTTTTTGTGTAAGCCCAATCAAAAAAGTATTGAACCCAAGAGGATATAGTTCAGAGATGTGTAACCAATATTCCACAGCCAAAAGACCGGCCCAATGTGGAATATTGGTATAAAGGGCGGTTATATCCAAAGTACATAAAACCCATTCTGGTTCAGTTTGGGCATCAGAAAGAAACTGTAAAAATTCTGTTGTATCTTTTATTCTTGATTGAACCTGTTTCAACAAAGGTTTCAAATATTCTGTAAGAAAAACTGATATGAGTTCTGTAAGGGATCCTCTCCCTGAAACAATTGGTCTGCCAGGTGGATCAATTGGTGATTTGTGAATCTTTGGTAACAAAGATATTGTCTGCTGGGGTTATGTAGAATCAGTTGTTCAGAGGTGGTATTGGAAATAATGCCCTCCTCAACTACCAGTTTGATAAAAGCATCAATTTGTTCTTTGAAGAAAAGTGTGGGGTCGAGTGGCATAGGCATGTAATATCGTTGATCCCCTAGTTGTCTCTGGGACTCTAAATTATATTTATCGGAATCCATTACCACCAGCATTATCAGCAGACATCACCACAATGTTGGTATTATTCTTCAGATCTTGTAGGGCTTGACGTTCATCATTAGAAAGATTATTGAGTTTTGGGATCCCCTTACCATACTGATCATGTAGATCTTTGAGAACCTGATTGATAAACATTTGTACTGTAGGATTCATTGGTGGCCTAAAAGCTGATTTCCTAAATCTAAATGTATCATCCTGCACCTTATTCAAGTCATCCTGAAAAAATAACTAAGTTTAATAACTGTGCAAAAGAATAGACATCATTAAAATCTTCCTCTTGTACAAAAAATGTGGGAACAAGATTCAACCCTTTGAGCAATCCAATCTGACTGTTGGTCAAAATCTGTGAGGATATATTCAATACATTTTGATCAATCACTTCTTGCTCATCATGTGTAACAACATTTCCATATTCTGAATATCTGTACCACTTTTTATGTTTCCTCCCTGCCCTTTATGTTCTAACCCTAAAGGGACATCATTATTGGTTCGCTTGGGTGTGGGTGAAACCTGTGTGTGTGCTGTTTCAGTATCCGTGAAGGAAGAATCCTCCCCAGATGTACCCCCAAAGGAAGAGGTGGGTTTTCTTAAAATAGATCTTGGCCATTTTCTTTTCCCAGATTTGGGCATAGAATTTGCAAATTTAATATTTTTATATGGACCCAAAGGGTCTGCCCCTCTTGTAATCACCTTGATCCCTTTTAAATTTGTTAACTTTCCTTTCCTTCAACTGACATTCCAGAGCTAATAAATCTTGACCAAGTTGTTGAAGGCATGTATGATAAATAGTCTGCCCCTCAAATTGTTTGGTCTGTTCACTAAATGAGGTAATCTCATTCAACCCCTGGTCAATACATCTGTCATTATAGGAAACCAGGACTTCCACAAAGCCCATAGAGGCTTGCTGTTGTACCCTAGTCCAATGTTCTTCTAATTCCTGATCTATCATATGTACCAAAGGCTGTGTCCTTACTCATAAAACCCAAGGACTAATATTTTTGGCCATATAGGCTTTAAAAAGCCTTAAATGGCAAACATTAGATCGTAAGGACTTCATACTTTTATATAGTTTGGAAAATATGTCCGTACAATAAAGTGTGTGTGTGATTTGATCTGAGGTATTAGAAATACTGTTATTGGTATTTAACCCAAAAATCCCTAGGTCATTGCGATCAGAGGATAAACCATGTAACTGCTGATTTAAATCCATTTTAAAATGAATATCAAAAGGGAAAAAACATTTTAAATATAGAAAATATATATGTATGTAGGACCAAAACACTGAAATTTTTATTAGGTATACAAAGATACTTAAATAGGTTGGGTATATGTTGAGCAGTATTTGAATCAATAGTAATAAAAATATAATATAATGAGTATATATATATATATATATATATATATATATATATATATATATATATATATATAAAATATATGCAAAAGGGCTACCAGGCCATGCTATACAAAATCCCTTCTTGCTCAAAAACCAACCTGAAAATTATTACACCTCAAATGAGGAAACAGATCTAAGAGCACAATATAGACATTCCAATAATGAAGAATACTTCCATCACACCAAAATCAGTAATGCTTTGGCTCCTGATCGTATGATAAAATAAATATAGACCTTAGTCTGTCAGGAATCCAATAAGAACCCTTACTGATATGTGTAGCCTTGCAAAAAAACAATATGCATCATAAAATTTGTTGTGAATCAAATAAGGGATTATCCCACAGACCTAAGAGCACAATAATAGCAATTCCAATAAAAAATGTTTGCATCACACTAAGTTCAGTAATGCTGTAGCTCCTAATAATATATTAAAAATAAAATTAAACTTAAACCCTTGTATAACAGGAGTCCGATAGCCCACACTGATGTGTGTGCCCACGTAAAAGAACTAAGAATGCTATGTAAACCTTGGTCCGTAAAAATGTACATATACCAATGATCTGAAGCCCAGAAATATATTCTCATTCTGTTATTCAGAAACCTGATCAAAATATGATAATATTTCAGTCCCCATCCAACCAATTGTACCTAAACATAATATCTCATTCAGTGCTTTGGTTCAACATTATTCAAAAGAAGGCTGTTTATGAATAGCCTCGGATCCACAGTGATCACTAGTGAATATATGGTATTCAAACAAAAAAACTTTTAACCACAAATGATCCTGATTATAATAAAATAACAGAATATACATCCAGAATATAAACCTATGTTGCTATAAGTCCTGGCCATTAATAAATAATAATCATGACTTACTAAAAACAGAGTTAGATCATATCATGACCAACTAATAAAAAATATTGATTGTCGCAAATGACATCAAATGTAATTATCAAATTGTTAGGCCTTAACGAGCAAAATATGGCCTTAAATACACAAGAATAGTTTAGGCCTCAAAAATCACCATTAGAGTCCAGTATAATACGCAAAGCGTATTTATAATTAAGTCCTGATGTAATGTCCAAGAGCAAAAATCATTGAAAGCAGACCATTTCCAAAATTTCTACAGCCGAGACAAAACCCTATATGTCTCTAAATACTAGTAACACTCAACTAGTTGTACCATCCATGTATAATCAGAGTTCTGATAAATCATACATGAAAGTACTGTCAAACACCCCACATATGCCAGGTTGATCCGCTCTGTTCGAAATTCAGTGATAAATGAAAAAACTCTTAATATATATATTTTTTTATAAATGTCAAACTATAATAAGAAAGACCAAAATAATAGTTATAAACAGCAAACCATGTCCAAAATTGTCTGTAGCCTAGGGCGACACGTTGTATGTCTCTGAATACTGGAAACACACACCACTTGACGCCAACCACACGTAGTAAAAAAAAATGCCAGATATCTAAAAATACTGTAGAGCCTCCCACAACACTAGGCTAGACCGCCCTGTTCAGTTTCCCTGGTAGTAAGAAATCCAAAGGAAAAAATCAAGGTCACCAAACTGAGCGCAATCCCTGCAACAATAACGTCTTCCAGCCAGGGTCTGATGTAGTCCGCACGATAAATCCCTCGCAACATATATGAGACGAGAAAGTCCAAAAATGGGGTCAATACACCAAGTACTAAAGACTATTCCGAATCCCAGAAAAATATACTAAAAATGGTTTAAACAAATATGAATAATTGGCAAAAAATCCAATTCTTGCTTTAGTGCTGAAACAGCACACAAGTCTCACTCCTCAGCCAATAGCAGGAAACAGAAACTGGAACATACCAATTGACAGAACCTGCAGGTACGGCAGTGCAGGGCAAAACCATGAAACGTTTAAAAAAATAGTAGCCAGCGCATCAGGGTGAGATAAACCAACGTACTCTTTAATGGAGTAAAAGCAAGACAAACCGGTTTCGGTTGTTAAACCAAAGCCTTCTTCAGTGTCAAGTAAAATAATCACCTATACCACAAATAAATATTAGCCACAGTTAGTAACCAGGCATCCCATAGGATGATCATAATAATCCATTAAGTCCAGGTGGGAATAATCCCCCCGTCTTAGCAATCCACTTTTCTTTATTATCCAATATAGTGTGCCAACCAATAGGGTTGTTCCTTTTGCCTGAAATGGTGTCTGTAATAGTGAATCTATAGGCAGCAGATGAATGTGTTACACAGTGTTGGTATAGAGCATTTGTAATCCTAGTCATCATCCCAAGCATGACATTGTGAGCAAATAAACTGATGTCTGTGACAGTTTCACTAAAATCAGAACTTTGAGCAGGAATAAAACTTTGTCCGCGTTGCAATAATGCTAGCTGAGATGAAGTTGAAGTTAAAGTCTTGGTTGACAAATTAAAGACTAACGATTCACTGGTCCCATCCACATTTTCTTCAGAGTTAGTTGATGTTTCCTAGTGAAGGGCCATTTGACAGTAATAACACTTTTTAAAGAGAGTTTGTTTCAACCGACATTGAATCCTGTTCTTGAGACATTTGTTAAAAAGTGCGAACAAGATCTAGACTATGCCTACAAGAATGGATGCATGAGAAGGGATTTTTATAATATTAGTGATGATGAAAGGCGTGCTCTTTTTGAACTTCAGAAAGCCGAGGCAGTAATTATTAAACCTGCTGATAAGGGCTGTGCTATTGTTTTAATGGACTACGTTTTCTATAACTCGAGGATGATGGAAATGTTGAATGATGCCAACTGTCTATGATGATGATAATTTTGTTTGTTCAGTGCGGAATAGGGTAGAATATTCATGATTGTTACTGCAGTAAGATTATTACCAAGGACCTGTATGATTATTTAACTGTAGAGTTCCCGGTTTTACTGGTTTTCCAAGCACTGCCCAAGATTCATAAGGATCTTGTTAGTCCTCCATTTCGCCCTATAGTTTCGGGCAAGGGTTGGCTAACGGAACCTTTATATATATAGATATATAGATATAGATAGATATATATATATATATATATATATATATATATATATGTATATATAAAGAAATTGAGACCTTTGCTTGATGAGGAACCACAGGTCCTTAGGGATACTAAACTGTTTTTACAACTGTATGGTGCTACCAATGACCTGTTTTTTGATGGTACATGCTGCATGGTATGTTTAGAGGTTATATCATTGTTTACTAATATACCACATGATATGGGGGTGGAGATGGTTAAGGAATTCTTGTTGACTAAGGATGTTAATGGGGAACAGATTGATTTGATCTGCCTGTTCCTTGAGATTGTTCTCGAAAATATTTTTAAATATGAAGATAGTCTTTTTACAGAAGGTTGGCGTAGCTATGGGCACTAGTTGTGCCAATACCTACGTCACCAAATGGCCCAGTGGGAGAACAAATTCATACTACATTCTCCATTTGCACCTCATATTACATCGTATAATAGGTTTGTGGATGACCTCTTTTTTTGTCTGGATGGGGACAGATGTATAATTGATGGATTTTATAGGTTATGTCAATGGTACTGTTCCTTTTTTGAAATTTACCCATAGGTTTTCTAGTAAGGAAATTGATTTCTTAGATGTTAAGCTTATTGTAGATGAGAATTGTAGACTGACCACTACACTGTTTAGAAAAGAATGTAGGAGGAATACCATGGTACATCATAGTAGCTTTCACCCGGAACATATTTTCAGGAATGTAGTTAAGGGACAGGGCATGCATATTTCTAGATTGAACAACAAAGATAATTTGTATTATAGTGATGTTAGGAAGTTGAAGCAGGATTTTATACATAGGGGTTATAGAGAATGAGAGGTTGATCTAGCACTTCAAGAGAGCTCTATTGATAAAGAAGGTAGGGCCCACCCTTTTTACTCTGATATATGTGATTCAGAGATTGCTAATTTTTTGTAAAAGGAATCCGTGTGTGCTAGGAAGGATGTTTCCTTATCCCTACACTATACTAGTGATATTAATATCCTACGTATAGTAAATGATAATTGGCCCATTTTGCATCTAGATGAAGGTTTGAAGAAAGTGGTAGGGGACAAGCCCAGTTATGTTTTCAGGAATAGGAAAAGCCTTAAACGACAACTGTTATAAAAACAAGCCCCAGGGTGGCAGTGTTGCAAACACCTTGTATTTAGGGACCGCTAGGTGTATGAGTTGCAGTTTTTGTAAATATATAGATATTTCTTCTAGCTTCACTCATCCTACTACCCGCATTAATTATGAGTTTAGTGTACAAGCTAATTGTAGAAGTATTGATTTAGTGTATTTGGCTAGCTGTAGAGTCAGTAAATGTTCCCCTATAGGTAAAACAAACAGATCCCTGATGGAGTGTGTTAGGGAGTATCAGTACAGCATCAACAGACAAGATTTACATAATGCCTTAGCAAAACACTGTCCAGAGTGTGGGAATGAACATGTCTTTGGCTTTAGAGTAGTAGAAATCCTAGTACCTAGTGCCCGGGGTGGAGATCTTAAGAATTACACTGAGGAACGTGAGTTGTACTGGATTATTAGCTTGCAGGCTGAGAAGTATCCAGGCATTAATGGAAGGACTTCCGTTAAACCCATATTAAAGGGATGGGGTCTTTTTAAATGAGTGATGTATTGCTTGGTATTTCATTGTTTGTTTTTATTGGCTGTTTTGAATTAATGTGTTAATGGATATATTTATACAAATATATGTGACTTTATTTTGTTTTATGGTCTGATAAAGCACAGTTGTCTGTGTGAAAGCGCTCACCTTTTCATTAAAATCAGTTTTAGTTATATGCCCTGTGGTTTGGTGTTTATCGTTCTTTTTTGGAGAATATAAATTACACTAAGTGGATGTACACTGGCAATTACGTTTCTACTTACACAGAACAAAAGAATTCAGGAAATCTGATCAACTGTTCGTATCCTTTTAATATAAAAAGAAGGGCGCCTCAATATCAAAAGTCACTCTGTCAAAATAGCTTACTGATGCTATTTACCTATTCATATACTTCTCAAAATAGACAACTGCCTGGAAAAATCATTCAACAAAAACCATTGCAACCTAGTCTGCTTTTCAGGCTAGGCTACCCATGGATTCAATTTGTGCTGCAGTGACATGGGTAAAACCTCATAGCTTTATCACTTATTACAAAGTAGATTTGGCCTCCCGGAACAGGGCTTCCTTTGGATCCATTGTTCTGAAGAGTTTGTTCCCTTGAGCCATCCAAGAAAGAAGGTGCTAGGGATGCTGTCCCAACCAGAATGAAGGCAAGAAAGGACAACATGGCATTTAGAAGTTATGTACTCACCATAATGTTCCATGTTTGTTGTCAATCTTCCCTTCATTTTTGCATCTGACCCTCCTTCCCCCAACCTTCGCTGCGGTGGCACATGTTTATGTATGCACTTTTTTTTGTGTGTGTATGTATATATATATATATATATATATATATATATATATATATATATATATATATATATATATATATTAGATCCGAGGTAGGCAGACTTCATTCGTCTGCAACCTGTGGGTATCGGATCCGACCTCGGATCCGAGCCGGCAATTCAAAAGCTTAGGCTCCGAGCTCCTAGCTCCTCCCTCTTACCCATAATCCCTTGCCAAGCCCTGACTGACCTCAGATTTCGTTTGCCGCTTTTCAAGTAGCTACGGAATTCCAGAGCTCCTGGCGTTGGTGAAGATAAGAGATAGTTTTTGACTAAAAAAGTTTTCAAAATCTTTAATTTCTTTCTTGTTTCAGTTAGTGTTGAGTGTGTTTAGGCTTTCCTCTCTCTTTTTGTTTAAATTTATCGGGTTTTGCGTAGTTTGTTTGTGTGTGTTGTGTGTTAGGCCTTAGGGTTACTATGTCTGAAGCCCATAAGGCTGTGTTTTCAAATACCGAGTGTGGCCATAAGCTATCCCCAGCAGATGGCCACACTCGGCAAGGTCATCTTGGGGTTGAACACCTGTCATCTGGTTGTACCATTTGTGCAGGGTTCAACCCCGGCTTTGAGGGAACGGAGGTCAAAGTTGGTGCTGGCGGGTCTTTTACCCCAGATACCGCCGGCCTCTGCCCCTTCCACTCAGCAACCTGTTGCTGTGAGTTCTCCCCCTCCGGCTGGGACTCAACCTCCCTCAAAGTTGCCGGAGGGGAAGGATTCCTCTAAGGAAAGACAGAAGGAGAGGCACAGGAGAAGCACCACAAGAGGAGAGCCGAAACTTCTAGTTCGGCTCCTCCATCTAAGCGGGCCTCCCCTGTGCCTTCTAGCTTTCCTCCTCCTCGGCTCCACTCCCTCGGTTCTCTCCTGGACCCGAGGAGGAGGAGGCTAGCCCTTCCAGGAGGTCACCGAGGCGGCTCTCTAGGTCCGCTTCGGTGGCCTCCTCTAGATCAACCTTTTCTATGAGCGAAGCTGATATGGACCGGATGATGAGGAAATTCATCCAGGCCCAAATGCAAATGGGAGTGCTCCTAGCCCCCCCCCCATCCGGGAGGGGCTTCGACCCCTTTTTTCGCCCCCTTGGCTCCTTCTCCGACCCATACCACGGGTTCGGAGCTGTCGGCGCCGTGCAGATTTGGATCCAGGGTGGGACGGATCCGATGGGTCGGCGCACCTCGGATCCGTCCCATCCCTTGAGTGCTTGGTGCCGGACCCGACCTCTCGGAGCTGAGGGCCGAGCCTCGGATCCGAGGGAGCTGGTGTGTCTTCGGCTCCGTCCAGGTCGGAGCACACTGGTCTCTCGGATCCGACGGTTTCGGCTCCGACTCCGATCCGTACGTCGGATCCGAGTGGGGGTCGGCTCTCAGGGCTTAGAGAAGCTGGCTCCCCCTCGGCTTTCGACGTAGTGGAAAGGGCACTGTCGAGGACATCCGGACCCCCGGTCCCTGCCACGGCTCCATCCCGCACTCCATTGCAGTTGGGCCAGGCCCCCACCAGCCGGTCCCAGGGACAGCCCGCCTCGATGTCCCAAGTGGTTCCCTTGGAACATCCAACTGCTGAAGAGTACTCCTCGGACAGCCCCCCCGATGAAGTACCTCAGAAGCGTAAGTGCAAGAGGAGGCACATGGACTCCCCTGAGTCCGTCACTGAAGACACAGACTTGGATGAAGGGAAGGCTCCCTAGGTCACCCCCTGAGGACGTCTCATTTGGAGACATCATGGAGATGTTAAGGATCAGGGGGTGGTCTGCCCCCAAGGCTTCTTCGACGAGTCTGTGTTCTTGGAGGCATTCGAGGCGGGCCCTTCTACCTCTTGGGTGTCCCCTCCTGCTGACCCCCTGGTGGATCTTATCTCCATCAGGGCGTGAAAGGATCCGGACACCATTGAGCCTATCCCTAAGCGCCGGACCGCATTCTTTCTCCTCCATCAGACCGCACCCACTGGAGTAAGGGTCCCCCAGTAGATGCCATGATGATGGCTGCAGCCACGAAGAGGGAATTGGCCCAGGAGAGTCCCTCCGTGCATCCTCCGGGCAAGGAGTCCCGCTCGATGGATCGCATTGGGAAGCGAGTTTTAGTTCAGCAACCTTCTCCTTGAGAGCTGAACTACATGGCACATGTCATTAGGATGCAGCGGGATCTGATTAAAGAATACGCTGCATCTCCCCGAGTCCATCTCGAGTGAGGATAAACAGGTTTACTCCACCGAATGGCCACTCTCAGATCAGTTTCCAATACATCTATGCGGCTACTGTCTCATGCTACTGAGGGAGCCGCTAGAGCCAGCGGAGCAGGCCTAGTCATGAGGCGACAGGCCTGGCTCCGCCATTGTGATTTTGCAGAGCCCTTCAAGGCGACCTTCACGAATGCCCCTTCGATGGTTCTGCCTTGTTTGGCAAGACTGTTCGAGACATTAGTCCAGAGCGAAAAGGACGGAAGACGCTGTCTGCCGTCGGAGTCCGCTTCTCAGCTCCCCAGAGGTCCTTCTCTAAGAACCAAAAGGGACAGAAGAAGATGTGGTTCTGGAAGTCGCAGCAGTCCCAACCTGCTCCGGATAACCAGTCCTTCCGTGGCAGAGGAGGACGGGGAGGTCGTCGTGCCAGAGGCAGGGGGGCTCCTGGCAACTTTGGGTCCAGAGAACCCTTCTCTGAGAGACCCACGCAGAAGCCCTGAAGGGTTGCCCGGCTGTCCGTCTCTGGAGGCAGTCGGGGGGCGGTTTTCGATGCACCTGACTTCTTGGGAGTCCATAACAACAGACAGTTGGGTGCTTTGAGTTATATCCAGAGGATATTCAATTCCCCTATTCAAGATTCCCAAATCTCGCAGCCTCCCAGATGTTCCACCCGACCAAAGGGAGGCGGCAGCTATCGAAATCGAGCAGCTGCTAGAAAAAAGAGCCATCCAGCGGGTCCCCCCAGATCAAACCGGATTAGGGTTTTACTTCAGGTTATTTTTGGTGCCAAAGAAGACGGGGGACTTAAGACCAATCTTAGACCTTTCCCAGTTGAACCTGTCAGTAACCAAGCAAAAGTTCCGGATGGTCACCCTGCAATCTATACTCCCCCTCTTGAGGGAGAACGACTGGATGTGTTCCATAGACCTCAAGGATGCGTACTACCACATTCGGATGGACAGACGATCCAGGAGGTTTCTTCGCTTCCGGCTGGGAGCCAGTCATTATCAGTTCAGGGTCCTCCCCTTTGGTCTCACCTCAGCCCCTAGGGTGTTTACCAAGGTGCTAGCGGTGGTAGCGGCCCACCTGAGGCTCCAGGGATTACAGGTCTTTCCGTACCTGGACGACTGGCTCCTGACGGCATCATCAAGGCATCTTCTGTGCTCAGCCAGGCATTACTTTCTTCAACTAGCACCAAGGCTGGGCATCACGATCAACTGGGAGAAATCTTTTCTGAATCCCACTCAAATTATAGATTTCATAGGAGGAAGACTAGACACCAGATCAATGCGAGCCTTCCTCACCCCAGACCGTATCGCCAGCCTGAAGTGTCATGTGACAGCGATCCTGCAACCATCTCCAACTGCAGCTTCGGTCCTGAGGGCCCTAGGTTCTATGGCGGCAGCTATCCCGCTTCTCATTCATGCCCGTTTACGCATGCGGGTTCTTCAATGGACCCTTCAAGTTCAGTGGTCCCCTCTTTGTTCTTCTCTAAACGCTCCGATTGCGGTCAGCAAAGCGTGCAGGGACTCCCTTCTTTGGTGGCTTCTTTCTCCGGAGCCCCTGGCAGGGAGACCTTTTTGCGCTGCATTTCCCCGAGCCACAGTGACCACGGACGCTTCTTGCCTCGGGTGGGGGGGGGCATTCTGCGGGAAAGATTGTCCAAGGCACGTGGAATCCCACAGAGACGTCATTGCATATAAATGTCCTGGAAATGAGGGCGGTGCTCCTAGCGTTGCAAGCACTTCACCACGTTCTTCCTTCAGGGACTATTGCGATTCAGACAGACAACATGTCGGTAGTCTGGTATATCAACAAGCAGGGAGGAACCAGGTCTTACCCCCTTTGTCGAGAGGCCATGAGAGTCTGGGAATGGGCAATTTCCACCAAACGCTTTCTGGTAGCAACGCACATTCCGGGAAAGTCCAACATCCTTGCGGACAAGCTCAGTCGCACTATCCTTTCTCCACACGAGTGGTGTCTCAATCCTCAAGTAGCGAAGAAGATTTTTGCCGTTTGGGGGCAACCCTGTTGCGATCTTTTTGCCTCTCCCTCAAACGCCAAATGCGACAATTTCTTCGCTCTGCTTCCCCACCAGGGAGTTCGAGGATGCTCTGGTGCATGCTTGGCCTCCCGGTCTCCTTTATGCCTACCCTCCACTTCCTCTGATGCAGAGGCTTCTGCAGAAAGCCAACAGTTTGGGGAGCAGAATGATTCTCATTGCCCCATTCTGGCCTCGACAACCTTGGTTCCCCTTCGTATGGTCTCACAAAATCAATCCACCATGGAGTCTGGATCCAATTTCGGATCTCATCTCTCACCCTCTGGGAATGTCAGTTCCCAATCTGCGGACCCTGAAGTTGACAGCTTGGCTGCTCCAGTTCCAACCTTAATTAGGACTCCCGGTATCTCTTCACCGGTCAAGGCCATTTTAGTGGCTGCTCATAAACCTTCCACCAGGCAGGTTTATCGGAGTAAATGGAAGAGATTCTCTATATGGGCAGGACAGAGAACTTTGGATCCTTTCTCTGCACCTATGTCAGCGGTGCTGGATTTTCTAACAGACCTCTTTCATCAAGGGGCTAGTTCTTCCACGATTAAGGTACAATTGGCAGCTATCTCGCATTATCACATTGGTCATGACACAGCTCCCCTTATGACGGCGAAATTATGCAAAACCTTTCTCAAAGGAGTTTTTTTGTTAAGGCCTCCAGTCAAGGAGGTTGTACCGCCTTGGGACTTGTCTTTAGTCCTGCAGGCCCTTACTGCTCCTCCCTTCGAGCCTGCAGCTTCTTCTGATTTAAAGTACCTTTCCTGGGAGACTGCCTTTCTGGTAGCTATCACTTCAGCCAGAAGGGTGTCTGAGCTTCAGGCTCTGTGTGTCAAACCGCCTTATCTTTCTTTCTTCCCTGATAGGGTGTGCCTCAGGACCAATCCATCTTTTCTTCTGAAGGTCTCTTCTGAATCCAATATTAACCAGTCAATCAATTTGCCGGTGTTTTTTCCCAAGTACTCAAACAAAGGAGAATACAAATTGCATTCCTTGGATGTTCATAGACAATTACGTTTTTATATTAACAGAACAGCTGGCCACAGGAAATCAGATCAGCTGTTCGTCTCCTTTGCTAAATTTGCTCTGGGTAAAGCAGTATCTAAAGTCACTCTATCTAAATGGATTGCTAATTGTATTCTGCAGGCATATGACACTTCAGGCAGACCTGCTCCTCAGAGGGTTACGGCTCATTCTACTAGGGCAGTTTCTCGTCCAGCCTTTAAGTCCCATGTATCATTGGATGATATCTGCGGCAGCTACTTGGCCCTCGCCTCATACTTTTATTTCTCATTACAACGTGGATGTTGTTTCTAGAGGAAGAGCATCCTTTGGCTCAGCGGTGCGTCGGAACATCCTTCCATGACGCCGCCCAAGATTCAGGTAGCTAGGGACTCTGTCCCACAGGTTGCAGACGAATGAAGTCTGCCTACTTCAGATTTAGAAGTTATGTACTCACCATAACGTTCCATCTGAGTAGGTGACTTCATTCGGATGCAACCATCCCCCCCTCCATCCCCCTGACCTTTTTAGAGCGAGTATTTATGCTGATTTAGTGTACTGTTGTCAGTATTTTGAGGCAAACTCAATCTGAGGTCAGTCAGGGCTTGGCAAGGGATTATGGGTAAGAGGGAGGAGCTAGGAGCTCGGAGCCTAAGCTTTTGAATTGCCGGCTCGGATCCGAGGTCGGATCCGATACCCACAGGTTGCATCCGAATGAAGTCACCTACTCAGATGGAACGTTATGGTGAGTACATAACTTCTAATTACTCTATTTAGTGCAAGATCTCGGTAATCTTCCCTAGGCATGATGGGATAGCCTCAAGCTAGTGTCTCTAGCTTTAGTATAGGCAGAGTCAGAACTGATTCTCTGTTCCGAACCCAACCAGCAAAGAATGAAGGTGAGATGGAGAACAAGGAATGTTATGATGAGTACATAACTTCTTATACCCTCCTTAACTACTCATTTTTTTTACCTGCTGAGTAAGGTGGAATCCTGATCAAAGGACATTTTTTTTCTTTCGTGGCGTATAACAGTTTGCCTGGTTTTTGTTCCATACATTTTTGAATTATCAAGCTGTTGGAGTCGGATGGACATTGAGGCTTTTTTCTTTGTGTTTAATTTCTTCTACTTTTTATCCATACCAGATTTCTTATTTTAGGCTCCCAAAATGTTAAGTTTTGACTTCCTATTAGGCTCAGTACATTTACCAGACTTTCTCCCTTATGCTTGTACCAGAAAACTTGGCTTTCTTAACCAATTTGTGAAGCTGTTTCTGTAACTGTTTCAAACCCAAACAAAAAATGTACTTGGTACAAAAGTTGTTCAGTGTTTCATTAGTATGTTTGAACTTCAGTGGAGAACTCATTGCCCTTCAGTCAGCTTTATCCAGATCAAGTGAATGTAGTAACCTGAACTGCTTTTATAGTAATAAAAAAGTTATTTAATACTTACCAATTGGAAAGTTGTAGGCCTGAAGAACAAATAGCAAATTCAAGATATCACTTAAAAGGCCATTGTTTCAAACTGGCAAGAACAACTGAGGTGGTGACTTTCACAAGTACTTTTATGGATGCTCACAATACACAGAATTAACAGGCTGATGTTGCCTTGTACATCAGGGAGACATTGCCGGAATAAGGCCAGATTTGCATCTTCCCCTAGTGGACAGAAGTCTATTAGTTATGAATAATAATGCCACAGGAATCTTCAGTACAGATCAGTCTTGGATTTTACCCATCTGGATTCCAGTTCAAGCAAAACAGAAATGCCTACTGCTTTTTTGCCTGTACTGTCACCTGTCCCAGTTATGTGTTTTTAATGTAAGAATGGCAGATCAGTGGCAGAAGGAGCAGCTACTGATATATTGGCCTGGCAGCTACAGTTTTTATTCTTTTCTGTTTGCATAGGATTCCTCAGCAGTATAGTGGTGAGTATCTCTGCCTATTGTGGGAGACCAAGGTTCGATTCCCTGACTGGTAGTACATCTGCCTTTCATTATACCTGGAGTTCCCACTTCTGGAATAGACTTCCACTGCAAATTAAGCAGTATGGTCCATTATCTTCCTTCAGACAGGAATTGGATGATTTAATGGGTATTCACAAACTCACCCTTTGCTTTACTGACTTGGTCCTCTTCAAGAGAGGCAGCTCAGTCTATAGGAGTGTACTGGCAAGGTGTAAATGGTTGCCCAGGACTCAATTGCCTTGTATTTTATGTGATCCTATGAACTCTGATCACACCTGTGTTGGACAGCATAGGGTAAAGACCTCCGCTAGACTACTTAGCCCTTTCCTGATGGATTTGTAACAGTATTGACTTGTAAAACAATTGTTAACCTCTGTCAGACAAATAGGAAGATGCATTTTTATAGGGATTGTACCTTCTGGAAAAATGACTACAATAAAAAGTAGAGCAGATCTCTGACACTGCCATATTACATTGCCTGTTACTTTCCCCATTAAAGGAGTATTGCAGTCCTGTAGTTTTTTTTTTTTAACAGGTTATTCTGACTTGTTTACATCTACCATTTTTTAATTACAGTAGTCAAATTGAACTTTTTAACTCCCAAGCTTTTCATGATGAAAACCATGTAGGAAGGGTGACGAGCCATGCTTAATCAGTGCATATATTGCTGACAAGCTGATACAAAAAGTTTAAATGTGATTGTGCACTTTTTAAAGTACTTGTATTAATCTGATGTGAGAGCAGCACACTGATGTTTTATGGTGAGTAGTTGCTTAAGTTAACTTTTCATAGGAGGTTAGAATCCACTGTGGATCTCTTAATGTGAATAGTTGCATAGGTAAACTTAGAGGAGTAGAATGAACTTGGGGTTAAATATTTAGGGTGGAGTACTAAAGAATGAGATACTAGGTACTAGTTTAGAAAGATGTGAATCATTTATTTGTTGGTTATTAACCTGTCGATTTTCTGAGTTTAAAACTTTTTTGCTTTTCTTCACTTGAAGGTTATTCTGGATTTGGAACAGTAAATGTGATCCAGGACTTTGGGAGGATGTCAGCCTATAGTAGGGGCTTGAAAGCAGCAGAAACGGGTTACTTCGATAATTGTGCTCCATTTCTTTCAAACACATCAAAGAACAGTGCCCGGGTAATGAGACGCCGTTCACGCAGGCCTCGGGACAGTGCTCCTTACAGTAGGCCATATTACTACCCATATAATGGGTACTGAAACTCTCTTGTGCACTTTGTTTGAAAACATGATCAAGATATGAAAGTATTAGGTCTTCCGTAGGTTACCTTTGTTTGGTGGTTGACAGTCAAAGCTGGTTATTTCATGCAGCCATGAGTTACTGTGCAAACTGTAAACTTGTACAAATCTGGAGTTCATCTTTACTGTTGTACATATTGGAATCTCATTTTTCAGTTTAGTTTAGTATGCTTGGCTCCACAATTGAAGCTCAACTATACTGTTGCACATTGGAGTATGTAAATCTTCAGTTAATGTAGTTTAGATGCACGTTGTGTGTGCATACTTTTTTGATAATGCTGCCACAGAAACATGGTGGCTTATTTCACATTTGATCCAAAACGTTGATATCTGCAGGAAGAAAATGGTGATTTATTTTTTAAAGTAGACTTGTTTTCTTGTTAGACCATGAGCTTTGTGAGACTTGCATCTTAGTAACCACAACTGCTGATATATTAACAGAAGGGGGTATTGTGCAAAATGAGAAGCTCATGTTGCTTAAGAAAACCAAAGTGCCTTTTAGAATGAGTGTAATATTTTATTTTACTTAATGAACAGAACCACTGAAAAGTCAATGGGAAAAATGCAATACTTCTAATAACCTGATTAGGTTTTGCATGGGCTAAGTTACTTCATTGAGCTAGAATAGCATAGTGGGAGCTAATTTGTACCTTGGGTAGGTCTGATACTCAGTGGCACACTCATCTTCGTAAATCTTTGTATATGATGCATTGGCCCTTAACAGGCTTCTTTTGCCACTTAAGTAAATGTGATTTTTTTTCCCTTGCTTCTCTTATTATGCAGTGTTGTGGTTTTAAGGCAAGTAAATCAGAAAGGAGCCTGTTTTAATATTTTTTTGTTCTTATGGGAAAAAAAATGCTTGCTTGAACATTTTAAGTTTAGGTCATTTACTTGGCAACTAGAGTTAAATATCCCATTTCTAACAGACTGCCTGTCATCTGATGTGGTTTTATAAATATGGTGACATTTTCAAAAATTTCATAAAGAATCTATAGGACATAAAATAGTTGTAAGTTATTTGACTGAAATGTGTGTTGGAAAATGTGCTGTGCTTAAATTTTGTGTGGCATGAATTTATTTGGTACTTGTGTATTAACGCAGCCAGATTTTCACGGGTGCGGTAATATGAATGCTGGCATGAAAACGAGTGTGGTAATTAGTGCCACTTGTTTTACGTCTTTACTTACAACAAATACGTTTAGCTTACATTCAGGAAGATAAAACAACTGTGAAAGTCTTCTTCCTGTTTTGCGTCCTTTACACACACACACACACACACACACACACACACACACACACACACGGTTTAATTGCCTGGGCTGCTGCTGTGTATGTTACTGTCGAAAGGAGTGCTTTTCTCTATCAAGACGGAATGCTGAAAAGAAAAACACGGGGAGACCTGGAGAAATGCTTTTTGGTAGACTATTTATCAAAATTTACAAACAGACTTGAAAGGAGGAAAACCCTTTTTTTTTTTTTTTTTTTTTTTTTTTTTTTTTTTAAGAATAGAAAATTGCAATAACAATAAAAGGTTTGCCAAACTGATTATATTACATTATGCTGACATGTAGGGTAGTTTGGTATGTGAGAAGTTGACAGTGGTGCTTTGGCTACTTGTATTGTGATAGTGCTATATTCGGACAAACGGAGATTGTGTTTCAATGATTACGGCTAAAAAAGATGTGGATTTCTCGTTCGCTATTGAACTGTTTGTGTGTGGAGATAAAGTTGTCAGCAATTGTAGTCGCATCTTCCTGAATGTAAGCCAAACTTATTTGTTGTAAGTAAAGACGTACATTAACAACTTACGCTAATTTCCATACTCGTTTTCAGGCCAGCATGCGGTTAAACATTACTTTTTCCATGTTTAATCGATAATCCTGCCTCAAAAAAAATTCAGTGTGAAAGAAAACAATTAATGTGACATTTTCAAGTCAGTATTGGTAAAATTTACACATCTGGAAGCAAGCAGTATTATCATGAAAATCTGGTTGCGATAATACGCAAGTACCATTTATTTTAAACTCTTCATATTGTCATTGTACTTATTTGGAGATGTACATGAAACAGAAGTGCCCTGTACAAACTGGTGATCCATAAGTGTTTCTTGGTTTGAAATAATAATGTAGTGTGACTGTTGTTAAATAAACTTAAAAAAAATGTGTTTCTCTTTATTACAGAGGAGGGAGAGAGAGAGAGGAGCAGCAATTTTACATCAGTGAAAGTAGTGTATTCTACTAAACGCTTATTCCTTGTATGAATCTGATAAAATATTTTTTTGGGGGGGGGGGCTATATAGTATAGCAATAACCCATGGCTAGGTGTGGGTAATACTGGATTTACCCGCATTCGGCCTGGTTTGGTCATGAGGATGAAGCTATTGTACAGTGACATTTATAGGTTAATTTCGCCCATGTTCCCACAAAGTCAGCACCTGTTTCCCCTGTCCATCAGGGACACAAGTGGGATCCCAGGGGTGTATTTTCCGTTTCCCATCCAGTCGTCTAGGTTTCTTTTAAAGACTGGTAAAGATATGCTGTGCTTGACATGGAGAGGGAGTCTGTTCCACAGATGGGGGTGGGGGGTGGGGGGGTCTTTGAGACACAAATCTATCCCGCTAACAATTGTCACAGACCAGGTTGAGGCTTTGCGTGCAGGTTGCTCGAGTGGAGTTTGAGTTACAGATATGCAGCAACTCCATCAAGACTGGCTCTAAGATGGCCTTGTATGCCAGACACAGGTCACCTCTAAGCAGTCTTTACGAGACTGAGTAGAGGGGACAGGGCTTTTAGCCTGTCTGTATAGGATAGGTGTTTGAGACCCTCGATTTCCTGGTCAGGAACCTCTGTGGTCTCTCCAACTGCTGCATGTGCTTGGTAAGGTACATGCCAAAGGGGGGGCATTACTCTATAATGGGTCTGATAAGGGAAGGGAGTACAGGGATGTTATGATCTCCTTGTTCCTGGATGAAATGGGCCATGTAAAAATTCTTCTGTACAACAGAGGCAACGTGGTGGTCAAAAGTCCGTTTGCTATCAACCTGGGTGTCCAAGTCCCTCACGATTGATTACGTGCTTAGTATGTTGTTATTAATGTGATAATTAGTGGGAGTGCCATTTTCCCCAAAGGGGATAATGATGCATTTCTTGGCATTCAGTTTGAGGCCATGCTTCTGTCACCAGCCATTAGTTTTTGGGTAAGGCCCTCTTGGAGGATGTTCACATAACTAGGGGAATTTGACAGCGCCCAGCTTGCAGTCATCCACAAACTTGGTCAGCCATAGACCATTGGTTTTGGCTTGAACCTCAGAAAACTATATACCCCAAGCTGTAGAGGCCTCAAGACTGATCCTTGGGGTACACTGCTGGTTACAGGTCTACTACTAGAAGTGGCTTTCCCTATTTTGACTGAGTGGGTTCTATCATTGAGCCAGTTAGCTTCCCATCTAGTAACATGTGTTGATGGGTAGCTGGGAGAGTTTATCTATTATGCCCAAGTGGGGAATAGTGTTGAAGGTTTTGGTTAGGTCAAGGTAGGCGGTGTGCACAGTCTTCCCCTTGTCCATGGCTTTGATGACTATTACGAAGAAGTCGACCTTGTTTAACAGACATGATCTCCCTTTGACAAAACCAAACTGTATGGGGTCAAGCAACCTTGTTTATAAGGTCCATGATAATGTCTTCCATGGCCTTAAAGATCAGGCTAGTTAGGCTGATGAGCCTATAATTGCCTGGCCAGTGGACACTCCACCTGTGTTGAAGGATGACAATGGCTATCCCCCATTTGACTGGGATGAAGCCGGTGCTCAGGCTTTGGTTGAATCGGATGCCTAATGGAGCTCATGCCCGAGTTCATGTAGGATACAGCCAGGGATGTTATCGGGTCCCGTGGAGATGGTATTTTTTGCTTTTGAAAGGGCATTGAAGACGTGCTTCCTAGTGATGAGGGGAGTGGGGCGGGTATGGGGGATGTCCTGGTTTACTGATGTGGGGGACAGGGCGGGGATGAAGTTTTCAATGAACCTGTCTGCCAGCAGATTGGCTGTATCTACGACGTTTGTGTATGTGGTAGTGTTGATCACCAGAGCAGGTTTGGGCGTTACCTTTGAGATTGCGGACATATGTGAAGAAGGCCTTATGATTGTCCTTACTGGATGTGGCCAAGGATTTCACCAGTGACCTTATTTGCTTTCTCAGACAAAGGAGAGATTGCTTCCAACTTGGCATCTGTTCCTTCTTGGTCCTGGAAAACATTTCTTTCCTTTTATTATAGTTTTATTGCTGCTGTCCACCAAACAGGTTTACTCTTCTTTGAGGAAGATTATTTGGTCTTGTCTGGTATTGCTGAGTCCATACAGCTATGTAAGTGCTCATATAGTTTTTTGATGTAGGCTTGGACATTAGTGCTAGTTCCAACTGAAAGGGACGGTGGCTGTGAAGCTGCTTATACATGTTTTGAGGTGAATGTAGTCAGCTTTAGAATTCTTTTTTTTTTTACCCTGACCGGGGGGGTAACTTCAAAAGTGATCGCTTTATGGCTGGATCTTACCAAGGAGGATGACACTGTAGGCGTGCTACAGTGGCTACTCGTGTTGGTTAGGTCCAGGATATTTTCACCTCTTGTAAGGGTGTTGACCAGTTGATCCAGAGCATTGGCATTGATGAAGTCTAGGAATCTCTGGGCATTCATGTTTGGGCTAGAATAGGTCTTCCACTGTATGGTTGGGTAGTTTGTCACCCAGGATCAGGGTAGAGGGTTGAATCTTGATGGATTCAAATTAAGTCCAGATAGGTGGAGTGGGTGTCCCGAGTCATGGTTGGGGGTCTGTATCTAGCTGATTTGAGTAAGTATTTTGTCAACAGTTAATTGCATTTAAAGTGTCTCCTGTGCATCATACCATTTGACCAGTCCACCTCCTTTGTCTTTGTAGTCCTCTGCTTGGACTCTGAAAGTATGGTAGAATGAGTAACCTGGTAAGGCTGGGGTGCTCTCCGCACCTTTGAGCCAAGTTTCAGTGACTGCACAAATGTCAGCATCCTCCAGGGCAAGGAATGCTTGCAATGAGTGCCGTTTCATGCTAAGAAATTTCGTTTAGAAGAATTTTTCATGTAGGTAATTTTGTGTTTGGTATTCTTAAATGTCATATACAATGCCATAGTGTTCTTCCACTTTAATTTTGTGTTTTGGGGTTGCTTGAAGTACTGTGCATGCATATGGGACTTGCGTTTCCCACACTTACACTGTACATCCGTGTCTTGGCAAGAAAGCAATGGAGAAAGGGATATCTCCATTGCTGCTTTAATTTTTTTTTCTTTTGTTAAAGAAAAAAGTTTGCAATGTGTGCAGTTGAGGTATGAGAGAGAGAGGGCAGAAATATGACAAAAATTGGGTACAGTATACCAAAGTAAAGAACATACCTGATTTTCCTTTTATTTCTGTCCTGTGTCTCTTGTTCCTGTTAACTGTCCAGATCACGAATTTCATACTCTTACTTGTACATGTGGAAGTTGTTCATAAGGTATTGTCAGCCACAATGTTCTTCATATAAGAAGGATCAGGTACGTTTTCGATTTTTTTGATCTGAAGTAGTTTACTTCATTTGGTCTTCAACCTGTGGGTACCGGATCCGTATCAGATCTGAGCCGGCAAGTTCACTAGCATCTGCTCCGAGCTCCAAGCTTCTCCCCTTGCCCATAATGCACCTCCACTACCTTCCAATCCTCCGATCTCGTTTGCCGCGGCTTGTCTGAAGCATAGTGATCCTGAGCTCCAAGTTTGTGAGTTGGGTTTTTTGATAAGTAAGCAGTTTTTTCATAGTTGTTTGAGTGTTAGCTGTTAGTGTAGGTTCCCTCTCCTCACTTGTGAGTTGTGTTTAGAGTGTTTTCTGTAGTTTATCAGTTTTAGTTTGAGTGTGTTGCTCCCCCCCCAAGCGTTCTGTGTGCCTTTGAGTGTGTGGTGAGTAGGTCCAAGTAGGAAATAGTTTGTTTTTCCTTCTCTTGTTGTGTGTGCCATTTTCTTCTGTATCTAGCTGATTTAAATAAGTGTCTTTAAGAGGTGCACTGAGTGTGGCCACAAATTACCATCCGATGGCCACACTGTTTGCGTTATGTGCTTGGGTGTAGCACATTTAAGTACAGACTACCATTTGCGTAGGTTTTAACCTGCTCGCTATTAAGGATAGATGGGCTAAGTTAGCCCTGAAAGGCTTTCTACCCACTACTGAGGCAGCTGCCTCTTCCACTGCTTTAGTCACAGCAGCTGCTGTGGCCACCTCTCCTTCCTCTTGTCCTTGTTTCTCCTCCATCCCAGGCTGGGACTCAACCTCCCATTTCTAAGCCTGTGGAAGTGGAGCACAGAAGAGGCAGAGAGAAGGAGAGAGAGCACAGGCCAGAAAGACGTAAAAGGTCCCCCAGACCTTTCTGCTTCTACTCCGCCAATAGTCAGTCTAGGATCCGTGAACCCCCCCCCCCCCCCCCTCGGCTCCGAGATTTTCCTCAGAGCCGGAGGAGCCACAACCATCTTGGGCTTCGGTTCCTCGACCTGCCAGGTCGGAGTCCGTGGCCTTGTCGAGATCCACCCGAAGTTTATCTGAAGTAGACATGGATAAAATGATGAGGTTCATTCGTACTCAAATCCAGATGGGAGTCTTGCCAGCCCCCTCTCCCACTGGAGGGGGGAGCTTGCTTCCTTTCTTCATGCCAATTTCTCCTTCTCTGATCTGTCTACGGGGTTCAGAGTACTTGGATCCGAGGATAGCCTTAGTCGGGGGGGTCGGCACAGATGGTACCACTCATTGATGCCAGCAGCTTCCTGGAGTGTGTCTGATCTGACCAGTTTGGATCCGAGTGGCTCTCTGAGCCGTAGCCAGGGTGTTGGATCCGAGGGAGTGGAACTTTTTCCATCGGCTCCAATGTTGTCTGGCCAAGTTCCCCCCTCGGAGCTCCATCCACTTCAGGCCCGGCTACGATTCTCGCATCGGATCTGGGGAGAGTGGTTCCCTTAATGGTGGCCCAGGAGGCTCGTTCTCTCTCGGCATTCAAAGTGGTAGAAGGGGTTCTCTCCACTGGATTGAGATCCTTGACTATTTTCTCGGGCTCCACCCGACTCCCTCGGCTCTGTCTGTGAATCCCATTACTTTACCAGAGGGGACAGCCCGTGCTCGAGGAGCCCCAGGCGGTTCCCCCAAGGAACAAGTGGCTTGCGGGTTCCCCCAGAGAGCCCCACCAGAGACGTGCCCTGCAAGCATATGTGTAAGAGGAGGCACTTGGACTCCGCCGAGTCCCTCACCAAGGACACTGATTTGGATGATGGGGAAGGTTCCCCCAGATCACCTCCCAAGGATGTCTGCTTTGGAGACATCATGGAAATCCTATACCAGCAGGGAGGTTAGTCCGCTCCCAAACTTTTCTCTGATGAATCCATGTTCCTGGGGGCTTTAGGCATGGATCTATCTACTTCCTGAGTGTCCCCTCCCACAGATCCCCTGGTGGACCTGGTCACCTTGCGGGCATGGAAGAAGCTGAACACCGTGAAACCAATCCCGAAACGTCCAGACAAAATCCTGAGTCCACCCTCAGATAGACCAGCATGGAATAAAGGCTTCCCTGTAGACACTATGGTGGTGGCAGCAGCCACTAAAAAGGAACAAACCCAGGAGAGTTCCTCTGTTCATCCCGCTGGCAGAGTCCTGGATGATGGACTGCTTAGGGAAGCGGGTTTGTGTGTCAGTGACCTTTTCCATCAGGGCGCTGAACTACCTGGCCCACATTACTAGACTACAGCATGACCTGGTCAAGGAACCGGCCGTGCCACCCCCTAAGTCCATGTCGCAGGAGGACAGACATGTTCTCCATGAGGATGGCCACTTTAAAAGCAGTTTCCAGTACGTCCATTCGACTCCTTTCACATGATACTGAAGGAGCAGCTAGGGCAGCTGGGTCCAGAGTATCCATGAGGCGCAACGCCTGGCTCAGATTGTCAGTTTTTGGAACCTTTCAAGGAGTCTTTTGGCAACGCCCTTATGACGACGCTACCGTTTTTGGTGAGACCATCAAAGAGACTTTGGTCCACAGTGTGAAAGACTGGAAGACACTGTTTGCCGTCAGGATCCGCGTCTCGAACTCTCAAAGATCCTTTTCCCAGAATCAATGAGGGCAAAAGATGATGTGGTTCTGGAAGTCTCCGTATTTTTGGGACACTCAGGGCTCTTCTTCCCCCAGAGGCAGACGGGGACAGGATAGATGCCGGCCCAGAGGCAGAGGGGGTCCGAGGAAATTTTGGGTCTCGAACCATTCTCGGACAGGCTCAGGTAGCAACCCTCAGGGGTTGCCCGACTGCTTTACTTTGGAGGCATTTGGGGGTCGATTGTCATTGCACCTGGCGGCATGCGAGTCCGTAACATCAGACCGCTGGGTGCCTCAGATCATATCCAAAGGATACTTAATCCATTTTGTAGTTCTTCCCAAACACCTCCCGAACATACCACCCATGCAAAGGGAGGCAGTAGCATTGGTAATTTCCAAGCTGCCAGAGAAACGGGCCATCGAACCTCTCCCCCCAGATCAGTCGGGATTGGGTATCTTGTCCGGGTTCTTTTTGCTGCCAAAGAAAACGGGGGACTTAAGGCCCATTCTGGACCTATCTACCCTGAACCTGTCAGTTGCCAAAGAAAAATTCCGGATGGTCACATTACAGTCCATCATGCCGTACCTGCAAGAGAGCGATTGGATATGCTCGTTAGACTTCCAGGATGCCTACCATCACATAACGATGCACAGAAGCTCCAGAAAGTTCCTCCGCTTCTGGCTAGGAGTCAGTCATTGCCAATTTTGAGCCTACCCTTTGGTCTCGCCACAGCCCCCAGGGTGTTCACCAAAGTGATGGCGGTAGTAGCAGCTCACCTGAGGCTTCAGGAGATTCCAGTCTACCCGTACCTGGATGTTTGGCTCCTCACTGCTCCCACCAGGTGTCTACTTTGTCAAACCAGGGATTATTTCCTAAAGCTTGCACTTCACTTGGGGATTACAATCAATGCATCCAAATCTCTTCTAAATCCTGTCCAGTTGATGGACTACAGTGCGGCACTGATAGACACAGTGCAAAATCTTCCTGACCACTGAGAGAGTTCGAAACCTGAGGATGAATGTTTTCCTGATCTACTATTTTCATCTTCCCTTGGCATAATCAGTTTTGAGGGCCCTAGGTTCTATGACAGCGACCATAAAGCTTCTTCCGTGTGCCTTGTTACACGTGCGAGTACTACAGTGGACTCTAGCAGTGCAGTGGTCCCTGTTGGATCTTCCATTATCGTATCTAATACAACTCAGTAGAATCTGCAGGTTGTCCCTTCTTTGGTGGATCTGCTCTCCGGAAATCCTGGAGGGACGACCTTTTGTTCCAGCCTCTGTCCAAGCCAGTGACCACGGATGCCTCCCAACTTGGGGGGGGGCGGTATTGTTTCGGCAGGACAGTCCAAGGCCTGTGCTACCCTGTCGAGACCAGTTTGCATATTAATATTCTGGAGATGAGTGCAGTCCCTTTGGCGTTGCAGGCCCTGCATGCCTTTTTTCCTCTGGGAACCATTGCAATTCTATCAGACAACATGTCGGTGGTCTGGTATGTCAGCCAACAGGGAGGGACCAGATCTTCCCCCATTTGTCGCGAGGCCATGAGAGTTTGGGAATGGGCGATCTTCACCGTTCGCTTTCTGATAGCAATGCACATTCCGGGCCGGTCCAACATCCTAGCAGACAGGTTAAGTTGGACTAAACTGCTGCCTTACAAGTGGTCTCTGAATCCTTCATTAGCAGAGCAGATCTTTCTGGAGTGAGGTCAGCCTTGCTGCGATCTTTTCGGATCTCCTTCCAACGCGAAGTGCAGCGAGTTCTTCACTCTGAACCCCCAGCCGAGGGAGTCCCCCAGAGATGCTCTAGTCCATGCTTGGCCTCCTCGTCTTCTGTATTCTTAGCCTCCAGTACCTCTTATTCAGAGGTTTCTACAGAAAGCTTTTTGACTGGGGAGCAAAGTGATCCTCATTGTCCCATTTTGGCCTCGCCAGGTATGGTTTCCCCTTCCTTTGGTCTCATCTTCTGGCTCTACCTTTGATCCCATTCAGGATCTTATTTCACACCCCTCGAGGGCTCCTCATCCGAGCCTGGACAGTTTGAAGCTCACAGCTTGGCTGCTCCAGTTCCCCTGGATTATCCTCTTCAGTCAGGTCTATTCTGGTGGCAGCTCATAAGTCTTCCACCAGGAAAGTTTACCCAGTAAATTGAAACGTTTTTCCTGTTGGGCTTCTCAGAGGAGTTTAGACCCTTTCTCGGCTCCTGTTTCTGCCATTCTCGACTTCTTAGCAAGTATTTTTCAATAAGGGGCAAGCTCTTCTATCAAAGTTCAATTAGCTGCCATCATTTTTACGTGGGTGAGAATTCTGCTTCTCTAGCCTCTTCCAAACTGTAAAGCCTTTATTAAAGGTACTTTCCTATTATGCCCCCCCGGTCAAGGATCCTGTTCCCCCTTGGTACCTTATTGTGGTTCTTCAAGCTTTGGTCGCTCCGGCATTTGAACCTGCAGCAACCACGGACCTTAAGTTTTTGTCTTGGAAAACAGCATTTCTAGTGGCCATCACCTCTGCTAAAAGGGTTTCAAAACTGCAAGCATTATCTATAAGTTCCATATATGAGTTTCCATAAGGATAAGGTTTCCCTTCGTACCGATCCATCCTTTCTTCCCAAGGTGGCATCACAAGTTAACATCAATCAGACCATTAACTTACCTTTTTTCTTTCCAAATTTTGCTAACAAAATGGAATACAGACTCCACTTGTTGGATGTTCATAGACCGTTACCATTTTATTTACACAGGACTAGAACCTTTCGTAAATCTGATCAATTTTGTGTCCTTCTCTAAACCCTTTTTGGGTAAACCTATCTCTAAGGTCACTATCGTTAGGTGGATTTCCTTGTGCAACCTTCATGTCTATAAGGATAAAGGTTTGTCTCCTCCAGGTCAGGTGAAAGTTCATTCCACTAGGTCAATGGCTACTTCTGCGGCCATTTGGTCGAGAGTCTCATTGGATGATATTTGTTCTGCAGCTACTTGGTCCTCATCTCATACCTTTATTTCTCACTACAAATTGGATTTGATTTCTAGGAGGAGAGCATCCTTTGGTTCTGCGGTGCTCCGGAATATCCTTCCATGAGAGCCACCCAGGAGTTTAGTAGCTGGGGACTGTGTCCCACAGGTTGAAGACCAAATGAAGTAAACTACTCTGATAGAACATTATGGTGAGTACATAACTTTTTTTTTTTTTTTTTTTTTTTTTTTTTTTTTTTTTAACATACCTCATTTTTTGTTTGTAGAATATCGTTGTTGTTTTAGTTACGTCTGTGTTCTGGCTGTTTCTTTTCTAATCGGGAATAGGAAAGTATGGCCGCTCAGTGATGATTCAGTGGCCGGACTTTTCCTGTGGGTATATTCTTAGTTTACAATGGACATGCTGGTTGGGCTGACCAGTCGGCTTGCTCGTTTTTGAATGTTAATGGACAGTCATTGTATAAGGTACATTTTTATTTTCCCTTCACACTTTTTCTGTTTCTGACACCTGTTCATTCTCTTGACGCTGGATGAGTGCACTCCATATCATTTATTCCATGGTGGATCCTACCAGAAATTTACCTAGCACCACCTGTTTCTGTGGGCTGCCTTATGATAGAGGAAGACCTCGTTTGAGCAGCCACAGAAGGATGTTTTGCTCAGCCCTATCTTCTTCCATCCCCATGACAGCAGCACAAGCATAAATGCCAGCTACAGTAATTACTACTGCTTAATAGAGCATATACAAACATATATGACCCATAAGTGGTTCCTGCTGTCTCTTCTAGGTTTGAGCGGGAGTCATTGTGGTGTTAGACTACACTGTTTGCCTTCCCCAGTAATGGAGGAGCCAAAGTTGGTTTACTCCCACTTTTTTCCTGCTGGCTATTACTGGGTCACTGATTGATCCTGGTTTGCTGGGATGTTAATCAGGACTTTACCCCATGTTTGGCCGAGAGATGACTGTCAAAATGAGACTTGAGCTTCCTGTGAAATGCAGTGAATTATGATTTGGGAATGTATATTGGGGTCCCCCCACTGGGATTCAAAGAATTATGCTTCAGAGAAATGCATTATGTCAGTTAGATACAATTGTGAAAGTTAAAAATGAGTATTTATACCATTAATTAATATTTGTCTATGGCTTTAAGTAATTGTCTATGTTTAAACCAATAAATTTAACATTTAAAACATAGGACCAAATTAAAATAACCTGAATTAGCAAACCATTATCCGTTCTTGGTTTAACTCTTGTTGATTATGTACTTAATGATAGCGAGCAAATTTTTTTTCTTAAAACTCCATTTTTCAGTATGCTTGCATGTACCTTTTTGTTTTGAAATTTAAATGTAAAAGCTTACTTTTACAACTTCTGCCAAGCACAGAAATTGTCTTATTGGCATGCCTCTTGATGGCCTGCATTCATGTTAATGTGCTGGCAAGATGTAATTGTAGAGTGCTCAAGCAAGTTCATAATTACCAGCCTGTTAAATTTAACATTTTTATTGAACATATTCAGCCTTTTCAGCTATAAATATATTTCACGTTGAACTTTTTAATTTAGCTTTAAGAATAAGAACCAAAGTTTTTTAGTATTTTTAAGAGAAGTACCTTTTACAGTAAACACTCTACACTCCCTGGCAGTCTACATGCATGTTGCCTTTTTTATCTTCATTGGCAGCTGATTTATTTGGTATTGCCTGTAATTTCCCCCTTTATGCTGTTGTCTGTTAAACACAGCCCAGATAGAGTGATCACATTTTTGTATTTGCTCCTGATACATCGATCGTTTTCCATTTAATATATTCCAAGTCATCTTAATTTGCAACTGCTGTCTACCCCTCTCTTTTTTAGTTTTGCTTTTTCTTTCTGTATACATGGGGTCTGCTTGCACCTGGGGGCAACACTGTTCTATTTCCATTCTGCTTTTTCCCCTCTTTTTCTTTCTTCCCTTGCATTGAATTTTTTTAGCCAATTTCTCCTTGAGGTTTGTTCTTCACTTTGTGTTCAGCATATTGATCACTGCTGCAGTAATCTGAGTTATTAGCTATATGGGTTGTATCCTGCCAAGGTTGTAACAGCCAGACAGTGTCCAAAGTTTCCAGGCCCCTTCCATGCACCCAGTCAACTCAAGCTGAGCTGAATAAAAGATAGGTTTGGGTGTCAAGCCCTTCAGAGCTTTCCTGCTGTTGAAGAGCACTCTCCTATGCAGACCGTCAAGGATCAATGATTCATTGCAGTTCAACTTTGTCATATGTACTAGAGACAGCATCATAAATTACAATGAAATTCTTATTCTGCAAGTCTTTCAGCAGCATATAAAAAAGGCAGTTTAGTAGTAATCTTAAGACAGACTATATAATACCAATATTAGTAAATATATATATAACTGCAAAAGAGCGCATTTGTGCAAAAAAAAAAAAACTTGTTTCTCTCCAAATGTGAACCAACCTACAATACTGGAGGTGAGGGGTAGTACGAGTTTTATTTAACAGTCTTAAGAGCTGGAAGTATAAAACTGTCTTTCACCCTGATTGTTCTGGCTGCCATGCTCTTGTAGCGGCTCCCTGACAGTAGAAGCATGAACAGTTTGTGTTGTGGATGGGTAGTGTCTGTGATGATGATTTGGGCCCTCCTAAAAATTATTTGGTGTAGATGATGTACTCTAGTGCAGGGAGTGTTACTCCAGTGGTGTTTTGCACAGTGTTTACTACCAACTGCAGAGCCTTGCAATCCCATATTGTACTATTCTCGAACCATACTGTAATAGAGTGGAGAGAATGCTCTCAATTGTACATCTGTAGAAGTTACTGAAGATGGTGTTGGGCATGCTAAACGTGCTGAACCTTCTTAAAAAATACAGTCGCTGCTGGCTTTTCTCTGCCAGGTTTTTTATGAGTCCAGGTAAGGTCCTCAGAGGTGTTAATACCGAGGAATTTGAATGTAGCCACTCCTTCCACCTCAGACTCACCAGTATGTAATGGTAAGTGCTGCCCTCTGTTCTTCCATGTATCAGTGATCATCTTTCATTTTGCTGGTATTAAGAGAGAGATTACTGTTCTGACACTTCACTCCTATATGCTGACTCGTCACCCCCAGAGATCAGACCAGTAACTGTTATACCATCCACAAATTTGACAGTATTGGCATCCTGTTGAGAAGCAATGCAGTCATAAGTGAAGAGGGTACACAGCATTGGACTCTGCAGACAGCCTTGTGGAATTCCTGTATTTATTATTGTGTGAGATGTTATTCCCCACCCTGACTGACTGTGGTCTGCCTGTTTAAAAAAAAAAAAATCCAAGACCCAATTAAAGTGTGTGTGGCACACCCAGTATGGACAGCGTATTAATGAGCTTTGTTGGTATCATCACCAAAGTAATTGAAAACCTTGTTTTTTTTTTTTCTCTGTGTAAAAAGTGCATTTTTTACTTTTGGGGGGGGGGGCTGACTGTGTGGTTAAATTCCTTTTACTCTTGGTTCTTCAAGAAAAACATGACTTTTAAAAACTTTAAATTTGTTCCTGCTGTTGTTGCTTCTCTTCCCTGAGAAAGAGGCATAATTTTTTGGCTTGACAATGGAACAGACTACTGGTCCCATGGTTGGTCCCCTTCATCCAGCCACAAAAAGAAAAAGTTAAGCAAACAGCCTCCAGAGCATGCTATCAAGTTTGCCTCAGCTGCGAGTGGGTGATTCTGTTGTGGCAAAAGCTTGTTTCTTAGACCACTAATCTTTTACTGTGGATCCCTCTAGTTTAGCATATATAAGCCACTATGGTCTAGGGATTAGCCGCCACCTCTGCAACTGTTGGATTTCCTCAGTGGGCAAGGGAGAGCCACTCTTATTGGTTCTGGGAGAGGGAACAGGGAAAGACTTACTTGTTTGGTCAGAATGTTGTCCACATCTGAGAGGAGCTGCTCTTGCTATTAATAACATTGTTGGCACCTTTTTTCCTGTCAAAAAGAAATGGAAAACTAAACCTGTATCTACTCTTCAGATTTCCTTGGCTAGCTATTTTTTTTTTTTAAACGAGAAACGTCTTTATTAAATTATCACTTATGATATAGGCAATCATACATTTATATAAATGAAAACAAACCATACTGACAATTTTAGTTGCAAACATACATCACAAACAGTATTGACATAACGCCAACAATACAACGGATGAAGCGAGATGGAGGCAAAACGCCAATAAGGAGAGTAGTAACAGCAATCTACAAACGATAATACTGCATCCAATATTCAAATACTGTAAAGATTCTTCTCAAAGCACACCGCCAGCATAAAAATAACTCCTTTATTATTTACCTAGGTTTCGTTCGCTCCAACGAACTTCATCAGAATACAAAGCACAGTTTGTGAAGCTTGCTTAAATACAAAACCTTCCCTAACTAATTGCTTAATTAATTTCAATTTACTTATGCACAACATATTTAATTGATTAATTACGTTTTAAAGAAACACATTAAAAACTGCTCCAAAGGTCATTTATCAAAGAACTGTGTAAATAAAATAAATAAAATGTGACAAAATAAATGTATATATGTATAGTGCAAATTTACTACTTAATGCCACTAAATATATTAATACAATTAATTTCAATAATCCTATATAACTACATATTATAAGCGTATTGAAAAGTAATAAATATTGTACCTTTAGCTACTTAAATATTCTAATATAAATACTAATGTGAATATAATGGAAAAAATAGAAAAAATAATAATATATAAACAATGTATTCAAACCATATACTTATAATAATTCTTTCTAATGTAATATTATATAATAAATATAAAATTCATTGATAATTCTATCATTTATACTAAACTAATTTCATTTAGAAAAACAACAATTTTGTATGTTGTATAAACAATTCTGATTCATTAAATATATATATTTTTTAAAATATATATATTTTTTAAAATATATTTCTTGTGCATGCATTTCTATGTCCCTTTTAGTCTATTTATTTTTAATATAGGCATTATAGTATGGTATTCATTTAAGCCAGGTTAGTTGTATGAGTCCAAAAGAATATGCCATTTCAATTCCTTCATATCCAAATCATACTGTGTAATTTTACCCTGCTGATCATATATTACTTGGTTAATAACACAAAATTTAAATTTATGATCTACATTACTAATAATATGCCTGGCCAAGGCATTTGTTGTTTTTAAATGCTGAATATCTAATAGATGATGTTATGTGATCCTATCTCGCCTACATTCTGACTGATGGGTTCGGAGCCGATCCTCGGCTCCGACTCGGCACGCTTATGCCAAAGAGCGAAGTCTCTTATTGGCTGAGCTTACTATATCCCAGGATGCACCACTACCAGTCCCCCAGATCTCGTTTGCCGCTATCAAGCAAAGACGTGGTCTCGAGCTGGCTGAGCTAAGTAGTGTTTTTCACTTACTTTCCTGTCAGGGATTTCCTAGAATTTCAACAAAAAGCTGTTTTAACGGCTATTTCGTCTTTTTGTGTATAACTGGATTTTTTTGTGAAGTATTTGTGTGGTGATTGCGCCTTTTTTCTGACTAGAGGTTCCCTTTCAGTTGAAGGGCCTTCCCCTGTCAGTCACTTTGTCTTCAAGTTCCGTTTTTATTTAAGGGTTCTTGGATCCTTTCTAATTTTTCTAAAAAAAAAAAGAGAGAGAAAAGTTTTTTCTCTGTGATAGTTAGTGTGTTTTGTTTTTGGCTGTTACACTTGATTGGTTGCCATAATGTCTCAGGCTCCTAGGCCTTCAGGTTTTAAGAAGTGCACTAAGTGCAGCTTCAAAATGTCTATTACAGATGACCACTCTCTCTGTGTGTACTGTTTGGGCGCCAAACATTTGCAGGAGTCCTGTAGTGTGTGTCACGCGTTTTCCTCGAGGGTCCTCCAAGAGAGGAAAAATAAACTTATTTTAAAAGGCCTTATTAAACCCTCATTTGAAGAGGCATTAGCTACCTCTCCTTCTCCTGCTAAAAAGAAAAGGGCGTCGGCTCCGACCAGTCCGTCGGAACCGACCGCCAAAAGACATAGGCAGGCTTCTCCTTCGGCTCCACGGACTTCGGAGCCGAGGGCGGAACGGTCTGCCTCGATGCCTCCAGCCTCGACTCCTCTGGGTTCGGAGCCGACGGCTGGGGCATCGAGAGGCGGGTCACCCTCATCGGCTCCATTGATCTCGGAGCCGATGAAGGTTGTTCGCTCAGACACTTCCTCCTCGGCGCCGAAGCACTCTTCGGCACCGATGGAAATTGGTTTGGACACTCCTTCGGCGCCGATAATTGTCGAGTCGATTCGGAGCCGGTCCCCTAGTCCCTTGGAGCCGTTGGAGAGGCCTACTCGGACCCATTCGGTCTCTTCCAGGTCATCAAGGATGTCAGATTCGGACATAGACAGGGTGCTCCAAAGACTTTTCCAGTCCCCAGTCTTTCAGAAATTTGTTTCGGCTCCGACCCAATTGGCTTCGGAGCCGATAGCCCATTCCATTGCCATTCCTCCTCCGACCGCTTCGGCTCCGCCGGAGCAGGTGCTGATGGAGCCAGTGGAGATCCTAGGGTCGGCTCCGACCCTTACTCCAACCCCGGCCTTCGGGTCCGAGTTTAGCACACGGACTTCTTCGGCCGGACCCGGGGGTGACGTTTCGGGACCAATGCTGTCGGTTCCAAGCCTCCCTCTCAGTGCTTCGGCCGCGGGACTTCAGTCTGCTATCATGGCTCCGGAGACTGGACCCTCCCAGGATTCTGGGGGTCCGGCCTTCAGAGCTATGAGGAGTGCCTTGGCCAAGTCTTCTTCGGCCATCTCTACGGCTTTACCGGCACCTTCCCTGGGCATGGAGACTGGGTCTTTGGCAGTTCCCCTGTCTCTAGGCAGCGGAGCCCTGGGGCCTGAGGTTACCCCCACTGGGGGTTCCCTCCTCCTGAGGGTCTTCGGAGTTGTCTTCGGAGGAGCCCCAAGGAAGAGATCGTGCAAGAGGAAGCACGTGGACTCCCCCGATGAGTCTCTTACATCGGACACTGATCTTGATGATGCGGAGGGGTCCCCAAAGTCGTCCTCGGATGATGTCTCATTTGCAGACATTCTAGAGATCTTCAAGCAACGAGGCGGCTGGAATTCCAAACCCCCCTCCGCTGATGAGTCGGTGTTCCTCAAGGCCTTCGGGGCTCAGCCCTCCGCCTCCTGGGTGTCTCCGCCCTTGACGAGCTCCTAGATTTGGTTTGTCGGAGGCGTGGGAACATCCAGATACTGTGGAACCAGTGCCTTCTCGCCCTAACAAATTTTTGTCTGCCCCACCCGAGAAGGAGTTCTTAACGAAGGCGTGGCTGTAGATGCCATGGTGGTGGCATCTGCTACCCAGCAGGACGTGGCAGAGGCTTCAACGTCCGTCCATCCTCCTAATAAGGAGTCTAGGAGCATGGACGATGCACGGGAAGCGCACCCTGACTTCAGCGGCCTTTACTCTGAGGTCCCTGAATTATTTGGCACATTTCACCAGACTACAGAGGGATCTGGTCAAGGAGCTCTCAGATTCCCTCTCAGGTAACCTACCTGAGCAGCTAGCCCAGTCGGTTAGCTCTCAGTTGGCTATCCTTACCTCGATTTCTAACTCGTCCATGAGGCTCATTTCATATGCGGCAAGGGCGGGCAGAGCGGCAGGCACAGGCGTGGCTCTACAGAGACAAGCCTGGCTCCGTTTGTGTCATTTTGCGGAGGCCTTCAAGTCTTCCTTTGCCGACGCTCCCTTTGATGGGTCCTCTTTGTTTGGACCCAAGGTAATAGACACTCTTACCCGCTGTGAGCAGGAGGGAAAGACTTTATCTGCCGTAGGAGCACATTATTCCACTCCCTTTCGGCCTTATCCCAAGGCTAAAAGAGGAGGGAAGATGTGGTTCCGCAAATCACAGAAATTCTTTCCTCAACAGCAGGAAGATTCCCCTTCCAGAGGCAGAGGACGGGGAAATTTTTCTGGGAGACGCCGCCCCAGAGGCGGCAGAGGCCCCCGCAACACTGGAGACCGCGAGTCCTTTCGTGGCTCTTCAGCCTCCCACACTCCATGAGGGATTGCCCGGCTGTGCTGCTCGGGTGCCGTTTTGCCAAGCACCTAAAAGCCTGGGAGTCTATTACTCAGGACAGATGGGTGCTTCGGATTATTGCCGGAGGTTACACCATTCCCTTCACACACTCACCCCCACCGTCCAAAAAAATCCCGGACCCACCACCCAGTCAAAGGGAAATTGCAGCCGTAGAAGCTTCAAAGCTGCTAGAAAAAGGAGTCATCCAACCGGTCCCCACAGACCAGATCGGATCCGGAAATTACTCAAGGTTCTTTTTAGTGCCAAAAAAGACAGGGGACCTGAGACCCATTTTGGATCTCAGCAAACTAAACCAGTCCGTCATGAAGTCCAAATTCCGAATGGTCACTTTACAATCCATTCTCCCATTGTTGGAGAAAGATGTTTGGATGTGCTCCATAGATCTCAAGGACGCCTATTATCACATACCGATACATCAGGCGTCCAGGAGGTATCTGCGCTTCAGCCTGGGAGACAGTCATTTCCAATTTTGTGCACTGCCCTTTGGTCTCACCACAGCCCCCAGGGTGTTCACCAAGTGTTTGGCAGTAGTGACTGCTCACCTGAGGAGTCTCGGATTCCAAGTGTTTCCCTATCTGGACGACTGGCTCCTGACTGCCACCACCAGGCATCTACTACTAGAGAACCTACAAGCCACCATCTCCCTGGGTGCTTCCATGGGAATTACATTTAACTGGTCAAAGTCTGTCTTGCTGCCTTCTCAGCGCATAAGATTCATAGGAGCAGAGATAGACTCAAAATTAATGCGAATCTTCCTTCCTACCGAAAGGATACAAACATTACAAGATCAAGTCCAAGCCCTGCTTCTAAGATCCAAAGCCCCAGCCAGGATGGTCCTGCAACTTTTAGGTTCAATGTCTGCCACGGTTCTCCTAGTTCCTCTGGCAAGATTGCACATGAGGATTCTTCAGTGGCTGTTATCGACACAATGGTCTTTTCAGGATCTCCCCCTCAATCATCACATACTGATTACAGAAACGTGCAAACGGGACCTCCGCTGGTGGCTTTTGCCATCCAGTCTGAATCAGGGAAGACCTTTTGTTATACCCCCTCCGGTGGCCACCTTGACAACGGATGCCTCCCAGACAGGGTGGGGGGGGGCATTGTCTGGGCAGGTCAGTTCAGGGTTCTTGGCTTCCAAACGAAACATTTCTCCATATCAATGTGTTGGAAATGAGGGCTGTACTTCTGTCCCTACAAGCCCTCCACAAGTTTCTCCCTCAAGGCATTATCGCCATCCACACAGACAACATGTCGGTGGTCTGGTATCTAAACAAACAAGGAGGGACCAGATCTTACCCCCTTTGCAGAGAGGCCATGAGGGTGTGGGAATGGGCAGTGGCTACCAAGCGCTTCCTGGTAGCGACCCACATTCCAGGAAAATCCAATGTATTGGCAGACAGACTGAGCAGGACTATTCTCTCTCCTCACGAGTTGTCTCTGAACGAAACAGTAGCAGCTCAGATTTTCAAAAGATGGGGGATTCCGTGCTGCGACCTGTTTGCAACACCACGAAACACGAAGTGCAAAAGGTTCTTTTCCTTGACCCCGCGTCAAGGGGAAGCAGCTACGGATGCTCTAGTCCAACCTTGGCCAACAGGACTGCTTTATGCTTTCCCTCCGATTCCACTCCTCCCCAAAGTCATCCAGAAAGCTTCCCAATTGGGGTCCACAATGATTCTAATTGCTCCGTACTGGCCTCGTCAGGTATGGTTCCCCTACCTACAGAAATATACTCTGGACGGTCCTTGGTTCTTGGATCTAATTCCGGACCTTCTGGTTCATCAGTCGGGACAACAGCACCAGTCCCTTCACACTTTGAAATTAACAGCTTGGCTCCTCCACTTCCGACTTTAGTCAGAAATCACACCTTGGACCCGGAAGTTATTCACATTTTATCTTCAGCCCACAAACCCACCACTAAGAAATTGTATCACAGTAAGTGGAAGAGGTTTGCTATCTGGGCTCAACTCAGAGGCTTAGACCCTATTACTGCCTCGATACCAGAGGTCTTGAAATTTTTAACATCCTTGTTTAATCAAGGATCTTCAGTCTCTACTATTAAAGTCCAACTAGCAGCTATCTCCAAATTTCACGATTCCTTAGACCCACCGTTGATGAGCAGCAGATTATGTAAAACTTTCATGAAAGGTGCTGTGCTTTTAAGACCCCCAGTTTTTCATCCTGCGCCTCCGTGGGATCTTGATTTGGTACTTCGTGCCTTAACATCTTTCCCCTTTGAACCAGCTGCTACATGTGAGTTGAAATATCTGTCTTGGAAAACTGCCTTCTTAATTGCAATTACCTCTGCAAGAAGAGTTTCAGAACTTCAAGCCCTATCTATCAAACCACCGTACTTGATTTTTCACAAGGATAGAGTATCACTTAGACCTAATCCATCTTTTGTCCCAAAAGTTTGCTCTAATCTCTGTCTCCAACAATCTTTAGAGCTACCAGTTTTCTTTCCAAAATTTTCAAACAAAGCGGAATACACCTTCCATACGTTGGATGTTCACAGGCAATTGCGCTTCTATCTAGATAGGACTCAGCAAATTCAGAAAACAGATCAGTTGTTTGTGTCCTTTTCAGATAATAAACTGGGTAAAACCATCACTAAAGCTACTATTGCCAAATGGATCAGAGATTGCATAACTCAAGCTTATTCCTCTTCAAATAAGCAACTTACAACATCTGTCAAAGCTCACTCTACTAGAGCTATGGCTACCTCTATTGCATTCCATTCCAAGCTCGCTATTTCTGAAATTTGTGCTGCGGCTACTTGGTCCAACCCGCACACTTTCATTTCCCACTGTAAATTGGATGTGGCATCTAAAGGACGAGCATCATTTGGTTCCACGGTACTCAGGAGTGTTTTCCAGTGAGCCACCCAGGATTTAGGTGCTAGGACGCTGTCCCATCAGTCAGAATGTAGGCGAGATAGGATCACATAACATCTTTTAGTTATGTACTCACCATAACTTCAGATGTTTGGGATCCATCTCGCCTACATTCCTAATACCCACCCTCCTTCCCCCTGCCTTGGAGATCAGAAGAGATTGAACGGTTTGGGTTCTACTGTTTTTTATCTTGTATCATCTGTCAATGTTATATAAGCAGTGCATGCGTGTGTGCATGTATGCGGACAAACTAGATCTGGGGGACTGGTAGTGGTGCATCCTGGGATATAGTAAGCTCAGCCAATAAGAGACTTCGCTCTTTGGCATAAGCGTGCCGAGTCGGAGCCGAGGATCGGCTCTGAACCCATCAGTCAGAATGTAGGCGAGATGGATCCCAAACATCTGAAGTTATGGTGAGTACATAACTAAAAGTTCTTTAATGCGATCCCTAAAATGCCTGCTAGTTTTTCCTACATAAAAAGCCCTGCAATGTTGACATATAGCAAGATAAACAATATTTGATGTATAACAATTAAAGTGTCCATTGAAATTAATCCTACAACCGTTTACAACAATTTTGGTGCCAGTACAGTGAATATGACTACATACGGAACATCTACCACATTTAAAATTCACTTTGATTCTAGTGTTATATCTTTCCAAGATATCATTATTATGTTCAAACAAGTTTTTAAATGATGGACTTTTTCTATATACAAACCTAATTTGCCCCTGAAATAGTTGACCCCAAGCTTTTTCTCTTACCAGCGTATTCCAATTCCTTCTGATGATCGACTCAATAATTTCAAAAGTGTCATTATAACTTGTTATATACACAGGAGTATCATTATGCTTAATTTCGTCCCTAGATGTATTTATATTACATACTTGATTTGAAAATCCAGATTTTAATATTGCTTTGTATGTACCATTGTTCCTTTTTTCTTTAACTTCATTATATATGTTTTGGCAAAGTTGTTCAGGGTAGCCCCTATTAGTAAATAAATGTATCGTATATTGTAATTCATCTAAGAAATCTTTTTCCTCACTAATCATTCTGGCCGCCCTGACCATCTGCCCTTTTACAATGGCTTTCTTCTGATGGTCAGGGTGCCAACTATTAAAATGTAAGTATGAGTTTGAAAATGTTGACTTTCTATGAATGTTTGTTTTTAAACTATTAGCTTCCTTATTGTATATAATTTTTACATCTAAATAGGTGATGTCATTTTGACTAACCCGATGAGTAAAGTTCAAAAATCTAACTGTCGTATTAATATATTCAAGGAACAAATTTAAAGCATTCTTATCATGGTCCCAGATGATAAAAATATCGTCCAGGTTATCTGGTATACATTTTAATATGCTGGTAATATTCAGTTTTAAATATGTAATTGTTTTCCCAGTAACTCATGATTAAGTTAGCATACATAGGGGCACAAGGTGCCCCCATTGCAACTCCATTAATTTGCTGGTAATAACTACCTTCATAGTATAAAAAATTATTATGTAATACTATTTCCATCAAATTAATAAACGTATTGATTCTTTCTTGCTCATACAAATGTTTCATATATTTGTTCTTCAAGCCATATGAGCCCAATATCATGTGGTATGGTTGTAAAAAGGTTGCATACATCCACTGTAACCAAATGATATTCACCTTCCATTTTAAATTCTTTTAATCTACTTAAAAAGTCCCATGAATCCTTTGTAATATATGGGAATCTTGACATACTCTCTTTGAAATAATAATCAAAAAAATGACTAATGTAGCATGTTTTGCTTCTTTTCCCATCTACAATTGGTCGAAACTGTAAATTATTCAACCCTTTATGTATCTTAGGTATGCCAAAGATTCCACTTATTACAGGATTATCATTCTATAAATATTCATGTTCTGTTTCCGATATTTCTCCTTGATATAACATGTCATCCAATTGCAAATCTATTTTCTTAAAGGCAATATTAATTTCATTTTTACTCACTTCCGTGTATGCCTCACTCAATAACATGTTGGTCATATAAGAAATATAATCACTGATGTTCTTCGTCCCCCATTGCTGCAGTCCTTACTATTGGGTATAGTCCGCGTCCAGTCGGCCCGAATACCAGAGTATAAGGCTGACGTCGGTCAGGGCGCATTAGACTGACGTCAGTACGTCAGGGTACTAATGCGCATGACCGACGTCATATCCTCAGTCTTTTTTGCCGCATGGTCCGATGCAGAAGCAGTTTTGCGAGTGCAGGTTGGCGTTCTGAAATATTTCCGAAACCGGAGTTTCAGACCGAAACAGAGTTGGCTAAGTACCCCGTTGGGGAACATTTTGGCTTTTTCTTGCCTCAGTATTTAACCGGATGTCAGACCAAGTGAATAACTGTATTTCTTGTGGGAAACAGATACCTCATAGGGATTACCATACCTTGTGTATACCTTGTTTAGGGCCTGAGCACGACGTTGTTGGTTGCCGCTCTTGTGCTCGGTTTAACAAACGCACTATTAAGAGGAGGTTAGACTGTGCTAGGTTAGTGTTTGGGAAGCGTTGCAATTATAAAATGCCGTCGGATGCTCCGACGCCGCTTCCCAAGAAGCGCAAGGACAAAACAGCGAAGCCTAGGGTTGATGAACCGGCAGTCCCGGACGCCGGTTCTTTAGAAGGCTCAGTGGAGCCAGAGGTTTTGCCAGGAGTTTCCATGGAGTCTCAGGCAGAAACTTTACTGTTACAGGATGTGCCTTCTCAGGAGGTAGGCCAGGCTGAGGGGCTTCTCAGGTAACTGTTCTTCCCTCTCTTCCCAAGGTAGTTAGAGCCTCTCCTTCTGTTGCCAAAACTTCTTTGAGAGGTAGGCCTACTTCAGTTTCAGTGGGGGCTTCTCCTAGCATTTCGGGTTCTGTACCTAAGAAACATATGCTTAAAATGGCAGAAGATTTGATTACCTTGATTAGAGGTTCTATGCCCCCGCCTGATAAGAGGCCTAGGGTGGAACCGGAGTTTGATAGTTTTGAACAGTGTTCAGAGGCTTCAGAGTCTTCTGCGGAAGACTTGCAGGAGTATCCTACAGCTTCTCCTCCTGAGGATTTCTCATTTTCAGAGACTCTGCATTCCATGAGGGAGCACTTTAAATGGGAAGGCCAGGATTACTCTGATTCCAGGAAAAGGCTTAGGGAATTCTTGTTTTTACCCCAGCATAGGCCCTTAGCTTTTCCTCCTGTGTTGAATGTGGTGGAAGATGTTTTTGCAGAGGCTTCCCTGAACCCTGATTCTTTGCCTCCTGCTCCTGTTAAGCCTGATAGGTATTATAGGGTACCCGAAGCTCATAAGTATTTGTTTAAGAGTCCTAGGGCGGACCCAGAAACTATTTCTCAAGGGCCTAAAGGTGTTAAGGCTTCTGTGGTTAAAAATCCTGTTCCCACTGATAAAGAGGCAGGACCTTTGGATCGGTGGGGAAAGAAAGTGTATACTTCTTCCACTCTAGCCATGAGAGCGTTGAATTGTCAGTTTCACATGCTAAAATATCAGAATTATCTCCTTTCGCAATTAAAATCTAAGGTGGATGCTTTGGCGGAAGGTATTGAGTGTAAAGAGTTGCTGGATTTGGTTCATGTGTCTGAACAAGTGGGTAAGCATTCTTTGCAATGTGGTTTTGATGCTGTACAGGCCTCCTCGAGGGTGGCTGCTACTAGTTCTGTTCTTCGCAGGCATGCCTGGTTGAAGGATCAGAATTTAGCTGAGCATGTTAAGACAAGGATTTTGGATGCTCCTTTACAGTCTGATGTGTTGTTTGGATCGCCTGTGGAAGCAGTTTTAAAGAAAATGGAGGACAAAGCTAAGTCTATGCAAACTGTTAAGGATTTTTTGCAGGTGCAGCCTCCGAAGTTTAGTAGAAATTGGCCTGCTAAGGGGTGGACATATCCTGCTTATGATTCCCAGTCTAGGGGTAGGTCTAGACGTGGTAGGGGCAGGGCTCAAGGTTCTTTTAGGCCTAGAACAGGGAGTTCACCTGCTCAGACTTCCGGTGAGGGCAGGGGTCAGTCCTTTCGTAAGCAGACCCAATGACCTGTCTTTTCAGCTGCCAGTAGATTCTCGTCTGGCAGCTCCTTTGGGAGGAAGACTGTCTCTTTTCAAAGAAAATTGGGATTTAATTACTCAAGACAAATGGGTGTTGGATATCATTCACCACGGTTACAGATTTTATTTCCATACAATGCCCCCTTTCAAAGGCATGCCAGACGTTCCTCCTCCACAAAGAAAGGAGGCTCACAAGCAAGTTTCTCAGTTACTCCAGATGGGGGCCATTCAGCCAGTCCCTGTATCAGAAAGGGGCCTAGGATTTTATTCTCGCCTGTTCCTAGTACCAAAGAAGGGGAACACGTGGAGACCAATTTTGGATTTATCTCTCCTCAACACTTTTCTGGACATTCCCAAGTTCAAGATGTTGACGTTACAACAGCTTTTACCTCTGCTGGGCAAAGATCACTGGATGGTAACTTTAGATCTCAAGGAAGCTTACCTTCATGTGCCTATAAGGCTAAGTTGCAGGAAGTATCTGCGGTTTCGAGCTGGAAATTCTCATTATCAGTTCTCTGCATTGCCCTTTGGCTTATCTACTGCGCCCAGAGTATTCACAAAGGTTCTGGCTCCAGTGATAGCTTACTTCAGGCTTCAAGGAATTCAAATCTATCCTTACTTGGACGACTGCCTGATTCTGGCTCAAGAAAAGGAAGACCTTCTACAGCATCTGGAATATGTTATAGCAGTGCTAAGATGCCTAGGGTATTCTGTGAACGAAATAAAGTCCAGTCTAGTACCCTCTCAAGACATGTGCTTTCTGGGTGTGAGACTGAATACAGCAGCCCAGATGGCCTTTTTAACCCCGGACAAACAAAAGAGTCTGTCACTTTACTTCCATCAACTATCTCATCAGTCCGTGCTGACTGCAAGGACAGTCCTTCAAGCATTAGGGTTCATGGCATCTTGTATTCTGGTGCTTCCCAATGCCAAACTGCATATGAGGAAGTTACAATGGTATCTCAAAAACGTGTGGACACAGCACTGCCAGGATTTGGACACTGTCATTCAAATAATACCTTGCCTTCAAAAAGAATTTTTGTGGTGGGCTCAGGAATGTCACCTAAACAAGGGACTCTCTGTGACCCGGCCAGAGGCGAGTCAGATTTTAACGACAGATGCCTCGGACATTGCTTGGGGAGCTCATCTAAATGGAAAGTGGATACAAGACAAGTGGCCTGCCAGACTACAGCATCTACATATCAACATGAAGGAGATGTTAGCAGTCCAGTTTGCATTAATGGCTTTCAAGGAGTTACTTCTTCCAGGGCAGGTGTTGATTCTAACAGACAACACAACTGTCATGTGGTACATCAACAAGCAAGGGGGAACACATTCTTATCCGCTATGCAGGCAAGCAATGATTTTATGGGAGATTGCGCTAAGCTTGCAACTAACTCTTCAGGCAAGGTTTCTGCCGGGAGCACAGAACTCCTTAGCAGATGTGTTAAGCAGACAAATCATGGATCCCCACGAGTGGAAACTGGATCTTCATGTATTTCAAAAATTGGCAGTGTCATGGGGAACTCCAGACATAGATCTGTTCGCTTCTCCACTAAACCACCAGCTGCCACAGTATTGCACAAAGGGGTTTCATCACACAGCTTGGAAAGTGGATGCTCTGTCTTTCAGTTGGAAAAACCTTCATGTGTATGCCTTTCCTCCTCTGCCTCTTCTTCCAAAGGTACTATTAAAGGTCAGACAAGACAGGCCAAGGATGATTTTGATAGCTCCAGATTGGCCTCGGCAACACTGGTACCCACTACTACGGAGTCTGGTAAGGAAGCCTCCATGGCCTTTACCTCTGATCCCTCATCTGTTATCTCAGAAGGATGGTCATCTGCTCAATGTCAAGCTTCACTCTCTTCATCTAACAGCCTGGCATATTCTGTGTTGAAACACAGCAGGTCTCAACTTCCTCAACAAGTTCTAAATGTGATTATGGAAGCTAGAAGACCTAGTACAAGGAAAGTGTACGCAGAAAAATGGAAGAGATTTTTATTTTGGAGTACAGCAAAGAATGTGCAGGTTTCTGAGCCTAATTTGAGTGTGGCTCTTCAATATCTTACTGAGTTATTGGACAAAGGTTTGTCCTTCTCTTCCATTAAGATTCATGCTGCAGCAATTTCAGCTCACTATGATTGTGACCCACCATTGTTTTCGCATCCTTTCTTCAAGCAGTTTCTTAGAGGGGCAAAGAATATAAGACCCCCACGTAAAGCTCCTACTCCTGCTTGGGATCTCAATTTTGTGTTGGAAAAACTTACTCTACAACCTTTTGAGCCGGCGGCTACTGCTGAATTGAAATACTTGTCATGGAAGACTGCTTTTCTGTTGGCTATTACTTCTGCAAGAAGGGTGTCTGAGTTGCAGGCCCTTATGGCAGTAGAGCCATTTTTGATTTTCCATAAGGATAGGGTATCATTACGTACTAATCCTTCCTTTATGCCTAAGGTGGTTTCTAGTGTGGCTTTAAACCAAACTATTCATTTGCCTACTTTTATGCAGACCCCCAAAATAAAGGGGAAAAGATTTTGCACACTTTAGATGTACACAGGCAATTGCGTTATTATTTAAGCAGGACTAAGGATTTCAGGCAGTCTCAGCAGTTGTTTGTTTCTTTTGCTTTGAGTTCACAGGGTAAGCCTGTGTCAAAACAAACTATTTCTAGGTGGATTGGCTTTTGCATTGCATTTTGTTATTCCCATCATGGCAAGGAGATTCCAGCTGGGATTAGGCCTCATTCCACTAGGGCTACTGCCACTTCAACAGCATTTCTAAGGGGGGTGGCAACTAAGGATATTTTGGAAGCAGCTACTTGGAGTTCAGTACATACTTTCTCTAAGCATTATCACCTTCCTATCTACTCTAAGTCTAGGGCTGGTTTTGCCACAGCTGTCTTGCAAGGCATGTTGTCAGCTCCTGCTTCTTTATGATTTGCCAGCCTCCCTTACCTCTGCTTTGGGATTCTACCCAATAGTAAGGACTGCAGCAATGGGGGCGAAGAACATAGTACAGTTTTGTACCTACCATAAATGTAGATGTTCGAGGATCCCCATTGCTGCAGTCCAATTTACCTCCCTCCTTCCCCTCTGTGTTTAGGGGTGGTTGTGTAGGTGAGGTTACATGCTTATATTTTTGTATATATTCTTGTATATATTGTACATATTTTTGGTGCAGGTATTTTGGGCCTTGTCTTTTTAGGGTCTTCTGACATCTGGGGCAAGAAAAGACTGAGGATATGACGTCGGTCATGCGCATTAGTACCCTGACGTACTGACGTCAGTCTAATGCGCCCTGACCGACGTCAGCCTTATACTCTGGTATTCGGGCCGACTGGACGCGGACTATACCCAATAGTAAGGACTGCAGCAATGGGGATCCTCGAACATCTACATTTATGGTAGGTACAAAACTGTACTTTATCAGTGATAACCATTCCATTGCCCTTATCGGGCCTCATAATTCTAATATGCCTATTGTTACATATTTCTTTGAGTATAATTTGCTCCTCTTTTGTCATATTGGAATGTATATTATCCTTATACGCTTTATGAAACATTCTCATATCATATTCACTTATCTTCTCAAAGGTAGCAATATTATCATTCATGGGAGGATTGAATAAACTAGGTTTGCTGAACTTTTTGTGTTGCTTATTATGGCCATCCATATCATTCTGAAAAAATACTTTTAAATTTAATTTTCGGGTAAACAATTTTAAATCCAATACATATTCCACTAAGCTACCTTTCTTGCATGGGACATAGCTAAAACCTTTTGAAAAAAGGTTTACTTGTTTTTCATTAAGTAGTAATGTAGAATAATTAAATACTTTAAAATCATCCTTCTCATTGGTCACTATAATAGGATTACTTAAAATAACATTGTCAGTTAAATTAAATACATTATCTATACTAATATTATTGTCTTCTATCATATTATGTGTTTCCAAGTCCATGCTTGGTTCAAAATAACATTCTGGATTGCAGTCAATAAAAAAGTTAACATCACTATAATTTTCCATATCAATTTCTATTTGTTCACATGCATTTCTGTCTATATTCTGTTCATTGTTTTCACTTCCTATCGGGGTTGTGACATCCCCTTTACTATCATTGATCTTAATGTCTACATAATCATATTCATATATACTATAATCCATAAGCATGTCATTATTAATACTTTCCGCCCCTTCCGGCTATTGATGAAATAAAATTTGACAATTCATTCTACATGAATCAGTCATAGTGACATTACTTGTGGCTAATTCACTTGATAATTGTAAATTAATAATAATATGCTTATGGATTATAGTATATATGAATAAGATTATGTAGACATTAAGATCAATGATAGTAAAGGGGATGTAACAACCCCGATAGGAAGTGAAAACAATGAACAGAATATAGACAGAAATGCATGTGAACAAATAGAAATTGATATGGAAAATTATAGTGATAACTTTTTTATTGACTGCAATCCAGAATGTTATTTTGAACCAAGCATGGACTTGGAAACACATAATATGATAGAAGACAATAATATTAGTATAGATAATGTATTTAATTTAACTGACAATGTTATTTTAAGTAATCCTATTATAGTGACCAATGAGAAGGATGATTTTTAAGTATTTAATTATTCTACATTACTACTTAATGAAAAACAAGTAAACCTTTTTTCAAAAGGTTTTAGCTATGTCCCATGCAAGAAAGGTAGCTTAGTGGAATATGTATTGGATTTAAAATTGTTTACCCGAAAATTAAATTTAAAAGTATTTTTTCAGAATGATATGGATGGCCATAATAAGCAACACAAAAAGTTCAGCAAACCTAGTTTATTCAATCCTCCCATGAATGATAATATTGCTACCTTTGAGAAGATAAGTGAATATGATATGAGAATGTTTCATAAAGCGTATAAGGATAATATACATTCCAATATGACAAAAGAGGAGCAAATTATACTCAAAGAAATATGTAACAATAGGCATATTAGAATTATGAGGCCCGATAAGGGCAATGGAATGGTTATCACTGATAACAGTGATTATATTTCTTATATGACCAACATGTTATTGAGTGAGGCATACACGGAAGTGAGTAAAAATGAAATTAATATTGCCTTTAAGAAAATAGATTTGCAATTGGATGACATGTTATATCAAGGAGAAATATCGGAAACAGAACATGAATATTTATAGAATGATAATCCTGTAATAAGTGGAATCTTTGGCATACCTAAGATACATAAAGGGTTGAATAATTTACAGTTTCGACCAATTGTAGATGGGAAAAGAAGCAAAACATGCTACATTAGTCATTTTTTGGATTATTATTTCAAAGAGAGTATGTCAAGATTCCCATATATTACAAAGGATTCATGGGACTTTTTAAGTAGATTAAAAGAATTTAAAATGGAAGGTGAATATCATTTGGTTACAGTGGATGTATGCAACCTTTTTACAACCATACCACATGATATTGGGCTCATATGGCTTGAAGAACAAATATATGAAACACATTTGTATGAGCAAGAAAGAATCAATACGTTTATTAATTTGATGGAAATAGTATTACATAATTTTTTATACTATGAAGGTAGTTATTACCAGCAAATTAATGGAGTTGCAATGGGGGCACCTTGTGCCCCTATGTATGCTAACTTAATCATGAGTTACTGGGAAAACAATTACATATTTAAAGCTGAATATTACCAGCATATTAAAATGTATACCAGATACCTGGACGATATTTTTATCATCTGGGACCATGATAAGAATGCTTTAAATTTGTTCCTTGAATATATTAATACGACAGTTAGATTTTTGAACTTTACTCATCAGGTTAGTCAAAATGACATCACCTATTTAGATGTAAAAATTATATACAATAAGGAAGCTAATAGTTTAAAAACAAACATTCATAGAAAGTCAACATTTTCAAACTCATACTTACATTTTAATAGTTGGCACCCTGACCATCAGAAGAAAGCCATTGTAAAAGGGCAGTTGGTCAGGGCGGCCAGAATGATTAGTGAGGAACAAGATTTCTTAGATGAATTACAATATATGATACATTTATTTACTAATAGGGGCTACCCTGAACAACTTTGTCAAAACATATATAATGAAGTTAAAGAAAAAAGGAACAATGGTACATACAAAGCAATATTAAAATCTGGATTTTCAAAACAAGTATGTAATATAAATACATCTAGGGACGAAATTAAGCATAATGATACTCCTGTATATATAACAACTTATAATGACACTTTTGAAATTATTGAGTCGATCATCAGAAGGAATTGGAATACGCTGGTAAGAGAAAAAGCTTGGGGTCAACTATTTCAGGGGCAAATTAAGTTTGTATATAGAAAAAGTCCGTTATTTAAAAACTTGTTTGAACATAATAATGATATCTTGGAAAGATATAACACTAGAATCAAAGGGAATTTTAAATGTGGTAGATGTTCCGTATGTAGTCATATTCACTGTACTGGCACCAGCATGGTTGTAAACGGTTGTAGGATTAATTTCAATGGACACTTTAATTGTTATACATCAAATGTTGTTTATCTTGCTATATGTCGACATTGCAGGGCTTTTTATGTAGGAAAAACTAGCAGGCATTTTAGGGATCGCATTAAAGAACATCTATTAGATATTCAACATTTAAAAACAACAAATGCCTTGGCCAGGCATATTATTAGTAATGTAGATAATAAATTTAAATTTTGTGTTATTAACCAAGTAATATATGATCAGCAGGGTAAAATTACACAGTATGATTTGGATATGAAGGAATTGAAATGGCATATTCTTTTGGACTCGTACAACTTACCTGGCTTAAATGAATACCATACTATAATGCCTATATTAAAAATAAATAGACTAAAAGGGACATAGAAATACATGCACAAGAAATATATATATTTTAAAAAATATATATATTTTAAAAAATATATATATTTAATGAATCAGAATTGTTTATACAACATACAGAATTGTTGTTGTTTTTCTAAATGAAATTAGTTTAGTATAAATGATAGAATTATCAATGAATTTTATATTTATTATATAATATTACATTAGAAAGAATTATTATAAGTATATGGTTTGAATACATTGTTTATATATTATTATTATTTTTTCTATTTTTTCCATTATATTCACATTAGTATTTATATTAGAATATTTAAGTAGCTAAAGGTACAATATTTATTACTTTTCAATACGCTTATAATATGTAGTTATATAGGATTATTGAAATTAATTGTATTAATATATTTAGTGGCATTAAGTAGTAAATTTGCACTATACATATATACATTTATTTTGTCACATTTTATTTATTTTATTTACACAGTTCTTTGATAAATGACCTTTGGAGCAGTTTTTAATGTGTTTCTTTAAAACGTAATTAATCCATTAAATATGTTGTGCATAAGTAAATTGAAATTAATGAAGCAATTAGTTAGGGAAGGTTTTGTATTTAAGCAAGCTTCACAAACTGTGCTTTGTATTCTGATGAAGTTCGTTGGAGCGAACGAAACCTAGGTAAATAATAAAGGAGTTATTTTTATGCTGGCGGTGTGCTTTGAGAAGAATCTTTACAGTATTTGAATATTGGATGCAGTATTATCATTTGTAGATTGCTGTTACTACTCTCCTTATTGGCGTTTTGCCTCCATCTCGCTTCATCTGTTGTATTGTTGGCATTTGTCTTTGGTTACAAGTTCAATATTGACATAAGTTTAGTTGCAAATATTATACATCATTTATCTATCCAATCACAGTCAAACATTACATAGCTCATTCAAATTCTGCCTTCTTTTAAACCTCATTTCTCGTCTACATGTATTGTTCCCACAATTCTCATTTTTTTCTATGCAATTTGCTCCTAACCTTTTCTAAAGATCCCAATTCCAGTTTTATCTCTGTTACTATATTCACTACTTCTAGTAGAGTTGGTTTAGACTTTGATTTCCATTTTCAAGTAATTTCTTTTGTGGCACCCACCGTAATTAGACTCAGCAAGTTCTTACTATGTCTAGACAATTCTTGATTCTGCATCATAACACAAAAATCATTTCCTTAGATGCACCAATTTGCTTACCCAGTGCGTCTGATAGAGTAGTCTGCAAGGAATATTTTAAAGTCTGCCAGCTCATCACACTCCCAGAAAATATGTTCCTAGTTGCCTCTTTCTTCCCCATCACACCTCCAACATTTGCTGTCTACCTGTGGAAAAATTCATTGGAGTATACTTGGGGTATAAAATACCTATGTAGACACATCAAAGATCCTAAATCTTGTAGACTTTGTTTTATATTTGGGAGCCTTACATATATCCCCCCCCCCCATTGTTTCTTTGTGAATTTCTTATCCGATCTGTCTTCCCATTCCTCTCTAACCTTTGATTCTTATAGTTATCATGCAATATATATTATGCTCTGCTAATTCCTTCAACAGCAGGCCTCTGTTTTAGATTTTAATAACTCTACATGTGCAGGTCTTTTGTTTAGGACCCCCCCCCCTTTTTCTTTCTCTTTGCTTATACTCTGATCAATCCTTGATGGGGAAGATTATCTCTAACCTGCAGTCCAGATAAGTTTTGTCATCTCCCCATTCTGTTACCTTTCCCTCTCTATTTGCTCCCAATGCTGTGGTTGCTTTGCCAATTTTCTCCAATAAATTATAGCCCCCCTTGCCTATTATCTTTATCCCTAATTGCAGTCATCCCTATCAACAGAATCTCCATTCTCCATTCCTGTGTTGGCTTAGTTCTCAAAATACTTTCTGCTACTTTATCAATATAATCTGTATGATTGTTATTAAAGGTCTGCATCCAAAATCCCAGTCTCTCCTTGTTGAGGCCCCTCCCCCCATTTCGTAATCATTCCTTTCCACTTTGAATTATAGATGTTATGTGATCCTATCTCGCCTACATTCTGTACTGATAGGTTCGGAGCCGATCCTCGGCTCCGACTCGGCACGCTATACTATAGAACGAAGTCTCTTATTGGCTGAGCTATCCCCACATCCCAGGATGCACCACCACTGCTTCCCCAGATCTCGTTTGCGCTTTACAGCAAAGACGTGGTCTCGGACTTGGCTGAGCTAAGTGTTTATTTCTTCAACAAATTTCTGTCAGAAATTTTTGATTAACCTACCCAAAAGCTGTTTTAACAGCTATCGTTGTTGTGTGACTGATTTTTGGTTAAATTTTGTGGTAAATTTGACTTTTATTTGAGGGAAAGGATCCCGTTTAAGTTAGAGGGCCTTGTCCTCGCGCGTGAGTGATATATTTAGTGTGAGTCTTGTTATAGTTGGTAAAGTAATCCCGTTTTCCGTTAGAGGGGTCTTGTCCTTATTTGCTTTTTTTCTTTAACAAGTTTTGGAGATTGTAGTGTTTGTGAGTCAATATGTCGAAAGAGCACAGACCATCTGGGTTCAAGAAGTGCTCTAAATGCAGCTACAAAATGTCCATAACGGACGATCACTCTTTGTGTGTGTATTGTTTAGGCAATAAACATCTTCAGGAGTCATGCAGCGTTTGTCACGCTTTTTCCTCCCGAGTCCTCCAAGAGAGGAAAAACAAACTGATTCTAAAAAGGTTTATTACACCACCTTTTGAGGAGGCTTTATCTTCTTCCTCTTCACCTTCGAAGAAAAAGAAATAGTCGGCTCTGACCAGCCCGTCGGAACCGGCCACTAAGAAATCTCGGCAGGCTTCTCCATCGGCTCCACGGACTTCGGAGCCGAGGGCAGAACGGTCCGCCTCGATGCCTCCAGCCTCGACTCCTCTGGCTTCGGAGCCGACGGCTAGAGCTTCAAGAGGCTGGTCACCTTCATCGGCTCCACTATCTTCGGAGCCGATGAGAGTTGCCCGCTCAGACTCTTCCCCTTCTGCACCGAAGTCCACTTCGGCTCCGAGGGAAAGTGCAATAGTCGTGCAGTCTCCCTCGGCACCGATATTTATCGAGACGATTCGGATCCGGTCCCCCAGTCCTTCGGAACTGGTGGAGAAGTCGACTCGAACTCGTTCGATCTCTTCTCGATCTTCGAAGATGTCGGATTCGGACATAGACAGGGTACTTCAAAGGCTGTTTCAGTCTCCAGTCTTCCAAAAGTTGGTCTCGGCTCCAGCCCAGTCGGCTCCGGAGCCGATTGCCCACCCTGTTGTCTTGGTTCCTCCTCCAACAGCCTCGGCACCGTTGGTGCTGGTGGAGCCGGTGGAGGTTTTCGGGTCGGCTCCGACCCTTACTCCAACCCCGCCCTTCGGGTCGGAGTTCGGTACACGGACCTCCTCGGTCGGCCCCGGGGGTGGCGCTTCGGGACCGATGTTTTCGGTTCCGTGCCTCCCTCTTGGTGCGTCGGCTGCGGGAGTGCCGTCTACTGTTGTGGCCTCGGAGGTCGGACCTTCCCAGGACTCTGGGGGTCCTGCCTTCAGGGCCATGAGGAGTGCTTTGGCCAAATCCTCTTTGGCTACGTCCACCGTCTCACCGGCACCTTCCCTTGGCACGGAGACTGGTTCCTTTGTAGTCCCCTGTCCAAAGACAGCGGAGCCCTGGGGCCTGAGGTCACCCCCATCGGGGGTTCCCCCCTTCCTGGAGGTCCCTCCGAAGCTTCTTCGGAGGAACCCCAAGGAAGAGACTCCCCTGATGAGTCTCTCGCCTCGGACACTGACCTCGATGATATGGAAGGGTCCCCCCAAGTCGTCCTCGGATGATGTCTCCTTTGCGGACATTTTGGAAATCCTGAAGCAATGAGGCGACTGGCAGTCCAAACCCCCTTCTGCTGAGGAGTCGGTATTCCTCAAGGCCTTCAGGGCTCAGCCCTCCGCCTCCTGGGTGTCTCCGCCCTTCGATGAGCTTCTGGATTTGATCTCTCGAAGGGCGTGGGAGCACCCGGATTCTGTGGAACCGGTGCCAGCTCGCCCCAATAAATTTGTCAGCCCCCCCCCCCTCCGAAAAGGAATTTCTCTCCAAAGGTGTGGCGGTAGATGCACTGGTGGTGGCATCTGCTACCCAACAAGATGTGGCAGAGGCGTCTACGTCCGTCCATCCTCCTAATAGAGTCCAGGAGCATGGATCGGTACGAGAAGCGCACCCTTACTTCAGCGGCCTTTACTTTAAGGTCTCTGAATTATCTGACGCACTTCACCAGACTTCAGAGGGATCTGGTCAAGGAACTTTCAGATACCCTCTCTGGTAACCTACCTGAGCAGTTGGCCCAGACGGTTAGCTCTCAGCTGGCTACCTTATCATCGTTATCGAACTCGTCCATGAGGCTCATTTCGTATGCAACCGAGGGGGCGAGTAGAGCGGTGGGAACAGGTGTTGCTCTACGGAGACAAGCCTGGCTTCGCCTGTGTCATTTTGCAGAAGCCTTCAAGTCTTCCTTTGCCGACCCTCCCTTCGATGGGTCCTCTCTGTTTGGACCCAAGGTAAAGGACACCTTGACCCGCTGTGAACAAGAGGGTAAGACTTTGACTACCGTAGGGGCACGGTTTTCCACTCCATTCAGGCCTTATCCCAAGGCTAGAAGAGGGGGGAAAATGTGGTTCCGTAAATCTCAAAAGGCTTACTCCTCACAGCAGGGCGATCCCCCTTCTAGAGGCAGAGGAGGGGGAAATTTTTCAGGAAGACACCGTCCCAGAGGCGGCGGAGGCCCCTGCAGCACTGGAGACCACGAGTCCTTTTGTGGCTCCTCAACCTTCCAGCATCCCTGAAGGATTGCCCGACTGTGCAGCTCCGGAGCCAGTCGGGGGTCATTTTCCGAAGCACCTAAAGGCCTGGGAGAATATCACTCAGGTCCGATGGGTGCTCCGAATCATCGCCGGAGGTTACACCATCCCTTTTTCACAACCCCCCCCCCCCACCATCCCGAAAAATCCCGGACCCACCACCCAGTCAACGGGATCTTGCAGCCATCGAAATTTCAAAGCTGCTTCAAAAAGGAGTCATCCAACCTGTCCCCGTAGGCCAGACCGGATTAGGGACTTACTCAAGATTCTTTTTGGTGCCAAAAAAGACCGGGGACTTGAGGCCCATTTTGGATCTCAGCAAGCTAAATCGATCAGTCAAGAAGTCCAAGTTCCGGATGGTCACTTTGCAATCCATTCTCCCGCTGCTGGAGAAAGGTGTTTGGATGTGCTCCATAGATCTCAAGGACGCCTATTATCACATCCTGATAAATCAGTCGTCCAGGAGACACTTGCGCTTCAGCCTGGGAGACGGTCATTTTCAGTTCCGAGCACTGCACTTTGGTCTCACCACAGCCCCCAGGGTGTTCACCAAATGTTTGGCGGTGGTGACTGCTCACCTGAGAAGTCTAGGATTCCAGGTGTTTCCATACCTAGACGACTGGCTCCTAACTGCCACCTCCAGTCGTCTACTCTTACAAAACTTAGCAGCCACTATATCTCTAGGCAACTCCCTAGGAATCCCCTTCAGTTGGGCAAAGTCGGTGTTGCTGCCATCTCAGCGCATACGGTTTATCGGAGTAGAGATAGACTCAAAGCAAATGCGGGTCTATCTTCCTACAGAGAGGATAGAAACATTGCAATCTCAAGTTCGAGCCTTGCTCCTCAAACGCTGAGCCCCAGCCAGGATGGTCCTACAACTGTTAGGTTCCATGTCGGCCACCGTTCTCCTAGTCCACTTGGCAAGGTTACATATGAGGATTCTCCAGTGGCTCCTGTCAGTCCAGTGGTCCTATCAGGATCTCCCTCTCAGTCACCTCATTCTGATCACAGAGACGTGCAAACAGGACCTTAGTTGGTGGCTTCATTCCTCCAACCTGGATCAGGGGCGACCCTTCGTTCCACCACCTCCAGTGGCCACATTGACTACGGATGCCTCCCAGACGGGGTGGGGGGGGGGCATTACCTGGGCAGGTCAGTCCAAGGCAAGTGGCAGTCCAACGAGACTCTCCTCCACATCAACATACTAGAAATGTGGGTGGTGCTTCTATCGCTGCAAGCACTACACGATTACCTCCCCCCGGGCATGATTGCCATTTAGTCCGACAACATGTCAGTAGTCTGGTACCTGAACAAGCAGGGAGGGACCAGATCCTACCCCCTTTGCAGAGAGGCCATGAAAGTATGGGATTGGGCGATTGCGACCAAACGTTTTCTGGTAGCAACACACATTCCAGGGAGATCCAATGTGATAGCCGACAGACTGAGCAGAACTATTCTCTCTCCTCACGAGTGGTCTCTGAACCACAGAGTGGCAACTCAGATCTTCAGAAGATGGGGAACTCCTTGTTGCGACCTTTTCGCAACCCCCCTCAACACGAAATGCCAACAGTTCTTCTCTCTCAACCCAGTTCCGGGGGAGATTCCCAAGGACGCCCTAGTCCAAGCTTGGCCCACCGGCCTGCTATACGCCTTTCCACCGGTTCCCCTTCTTCCCAAGGTGATCCAGAAGGCGATTCGCTTGGAGAGCAAAATGGTTTTAGTTGCCCCATACTGGCCTCGTCAAGTCTGGTTTCCCTTTCTTCGGAAATATGCTCTGGACGGTCCATGGTTCCTGGACCAAGTTCCAGATCTTTTGACCCATCAGTCGGGACAACTTCATCAGTCCCTCCACTCGTTGAGGTTAACAGCTTGGCTCCTCCTCTTCCGACCATAGTCAGGAACCAGGCTTTGGACCCGGAAGTCATACATATCTTGTCCTCGGCCCATAAGACTTCTACTAAGAAAATGTATAACAGCAAATGGAAGAGATTTGCTATTTGGGCCCAACTCCGGGGATTAAATCCCATAACTATCCCGGTGTCAGAGGTTCTGAAGTTTTTAGCTTCTCTGTTCAATCAAGGTTCTTCGGTCTCTACCATCAAGGTTCAATTGGCAGCTATTTCCAATTTTCATGAGAGCATAGAACCTCTTTTGATGAGCAACAAGTTGTGTAAAGCCTTCATGAAAGGTGCTGGGCTACTTCGGCCCCCGATATCTCATCCCGCTCCACCGTGGGACCTTAATGTTGTGTTACGTGCTTTGACCTCTTCCCCCTTTGAGCCGGCAGCAACTTGTGACTTGAAATTTCTTTCTTGGAAGACTGCGTTCTTAGTTGCAATTACATCAGCCAGAAGAGTTTCGGAACTTCAAGCCCTGTGTGTCAAACCACCATACCTGGTTTTTCATAAGGATAGAGTATCCCTCAGACCGAATCCATCCTTTGTTCCTAAGGTTTGTTCTAGTTTTTGTCTGCAACAGTCTTTGGAACTTCCAGTTTTCTTCCCAAAGTACTCGAATAGAGCGGAATACATCTTTCACACCTTGGATGTTCACAGACAATTGCGCTTCTATTTGGATAGGATGCAACAAACATGGAAAACAGATCAGTTGTTTGTGTCCTTTTCGGACAATAAATTGGGCAAAGCCATCACGAAAGTCACTATTGCCAAGTGGATCAGAGACTGTATCAGTCATACTTACTTTATTTCTAATAAAGAGCTTACAACTACAGTGAAAGCTCATTCTACCAGGGCTATGGCTACTTCGGCAGCTTTTCATTCTAAGCTTGCCATTAGTGACATTTGTGCTGCGGCTACGTGGTCTTCTCCTCACACCTTCATTTCTCATTACAAATTGGACGTGGCATCTCAGGGGCGAGCTTCCTTCGGTTCCACAGTTCTCAGGAGTGTTTTCCAGTGATCCACCCAGGAATCAGGTGCTAGGGACACTGTCCCATCAGTACAGAATGTAGGCGAGATAGAATCACATAACATCTTTTAGTTATGTACTTACCATAACTTTAGATGTTTGGGATCCATCTCGCCTACATTCCTAATAACCCACCCTCCTTCCCCCTGCCTTGGAGATCAGAAGAGACCGGACGGTTCAAGTTTAGCTGTTTCATCTTGAAACACCTGGCAATATTATATCAACAGTCTATGTGTGTGTGCATGTGTGCGGACAAACAAGATCTGGGGAAGCAGTGGTGGTGCATCCTGGGATGTGGGGATAGCTCAGCCAAAAAGAGACTTTGTTCTATAGTATAGAGTGCCGAGTCGGAGCCGAGGATCGGCTCCGAACCCATCAGTACAGAATGTAGGCGAGATGGATCCCAAACATCTAAAGTTATGGTAAGTACATAACTAAAAGTTTTCTGCTTTTGCTGTTGCTCTGGAATACCTTTTTCAAGTCAGGTAATCCCAATCCGCCTTGTTCTATTGGAAGAATTAGCTTGTCCCACTTGACTCTTGCAGTCTCTCCTCCCAGATAAAAACTTACAGGTCTTTATTAATTGCTGTCCACAACTTCTCCTCTGATTGATAAATGCATGCCTGACTTGTGTATAAGACTAATGGGACTAAAACATTTTACGTGCTTGTGTGTTACTATCGAAATCCATATAACAGGGCTTCCATTTTCTCAGTTTTTACATTATCTTTTGTTTAGTCTCCTTCCACATGTCCTTAGCTGCCACACTGGAATTATTTTTACTCCATACTCCTAAATACTTTGTTTTACCATTTCCTCGTAAGCATGCATATTGCTGAACCAGTTCGTATGTGGGTACACAATTTACCACTATTGACTGTTTTAGCTTCATTAATTTTGCATCCCAAAAAGATTTGAAAGTAACTGAATATGATGATCATCGTGTTTCACTGTTGCAGTCATTACACTTGGGTTATCCTGCTGGCTGGCGACCCACAGTCGGCCTGAGTTCCAAAGTCTTGGTCTGGCATCGGTTGCTATCGCCTCTTCCCTGACGTCAGTGCGCCAGGAGTATAAAAGTTGCATCCAACGCTGTTTTCTTCAGTCTTTCTTGCCTCGCAGTGCCCGAAGCAAAAGCATTTCGCAAGTGCCGGTCGGCCGACTCCTGAGATTTTCAAAATTGAGTTTCAGAACCGAAGTCTTCAATACATAGCAGGCTCAATGCATTACCAATTCTCTACACTGCCCTTTGACTTATCTACTGCGCCCAGGGTCTTCACAAAATGCCTGGCACCAGTAATTGCATTTTGCAGACAAAAAGGAATTCAAATATATCCCTACTTGGACGACTGCCTTATTCAAGCAGAGAGCAAGGACATTCTTCTAAAGCATCTGGCGTTTGTAAAAAGATTGCTAATTTGCCTAGGGTACACAGTAAACGAAAAGAAATCAAAAGTAGTGCCCTCTCAAGAGATAATATTCCTGGGTGCAAGTTTAAATACAACTGCCCAGATGGCTTCTCTCACGCCAGACAAACAAAGGCAACTGACTCATTACTTTCAAATGATGGCAACACAAACCCAGCTCCCTGCAAGAAAAATTCTGCAGGCCCTGGGCTTCATGGCATCCTGCATTCTACTAATTCCATATGCAAATCTGCATATGAGGAAACTACAATGGTATCTAAAAAGTGTTTGGACTCAGCATTGCCACAGCCTGGAGACAATCATAACTTTAATTCCCTGCCTACAACAGGGGTTTCAATGGTGGTCCCAGGCCTGTCACCACAACAAGGGACAGCCTTTCACCTTACCCACAGCCAGGCAGACAATAACAATGGATGCATCGGATTATGCTTGGGGGGCACATATGGCAGGAAAATGTATTCAGGGCACTTGGCCCAAGGAACAATGCATCTTCACATCAATCAAAAAGAGATGCTAGCTGTACAGAATTCCCTGACAGCTTTCAAGGACCTAATACATCCAGGGCAACTAATAATAAAGACGGACAATACCACAGTTATGTGGTACATAAACTAGCAAGGGGGCACACATTCCTACCCCTTGTGCAGACAAGCCATGACTTTGTGGAACACAGCACTGACCTATCAAGTACATCTGCAGGCACAATTCCTGTCAGGAACAAAAAATACACTGGCAGACTAACTAAGCAGAAATCTCATGGATCCTCACGAATGGAAGCTAAATCCACAAGTGTTCAGCATAACGAGGAAATGGGGACGCCCAGACATAGATCTTTTTGCCTCCCCTCACAATTACCAAATACAGAAATTTTGCACAAGAACTTATCACACTCAAGCATGGAAAGTGGATGCTCTATCATTCAGCTGGAAAGGCCTGACAGTCTATGCCTTCCCTCTGATGCCTCTTCTTACCAAGGTGCTACTAAAAGTCCGACAAAGGCCAAAAATGATCCTGATTGCCCCAGACTGGCCACGCCAGCACTGGTACCCAATCCTAAAGAGTTTGTCTCAAGACCCAGATTGGCTTCTGCCACAAATTCCTCATCTTCTGACAACAAAACAATCAGATTCTGCACAGTCAACTCAGAACCTTAAACCTGGCAGCATGGCAGATAATGTAGCCACTCAGACTGCACCTCTCTCTAAAGCTGTTATGGATGTCATTTTAGAAGCCAGGAGGCCCAGCACTAGGAAATCTTATGCAGAAAAATGGAAGAGATTCTGTGCTTGGAACCAGGCACAAGGACTCGAACCACTTGTCCCTAATATAACTCAGATTTTACAATACCTAACTGAGATGCTGGACAAAGGTTTATCTTTCTCATCTATTAAAATCCATGCCTCTGCCATTTCAGCTCATTACAATACGGAACCTCCTATTTTTTTCACATCCTCTACTACGACAGTACCTCAGAGGGGCAAAAAATATAAGAGCCCCCACGGAGAGCACCAGTACCTACTTGGGACCTCAGTTTTATTTTAGGAAAACTCACACTGCCTCCTTTTGAACCAGCCAGCACAGCTGATGTAAAATTCTTGTCATGGAAAACTGCACTGCTCCTAGCAATAACTTCAGCAAGAAGAGTCTCAGAGTTACAGGCATTAATGGCTGTGGAACCTTTCCTCATTTTTCATCAGCACAGGGTTTCTCTTAGGACAAACCCAACATTCATGCCAAAAGTGGTCTCCAATGTGGCCTTAAACCAAACCATTCATTTACCTACTTTTTACCCAAATCCCCAGAATAAAGGGGAGAGACTTCTGCATGCTTTGGATATACACAGACAGCTACGATTCTTCTTGGACAAAACAAAAGCTTTCAGAAAAAACTGAGCAACTGTTTGTAGCATATGCTGCAGGATCACAAGGAAAGCCTATTACAAAGCAGACAATCTCGAAATGGATAGGACACTGCATCCGTTTCTGTTATGCACAACATGGCAAATCAGTGCCTAAGGGCATTAGGCCTCATTCTCCCAGAGCAGCAGCCACTTCAACAGCTTTCCTCAGAGGAGTACCAACCAAAGACATTTTAGAAGCTGCAACCTGAAGCTCAGTGCACACTTTCACCAAGCACTACCACTTACCTCTTTGCCACTGCAGTTCTGCGGGGCTTGGTAGCCTCTCCAAATTCAGTTTAGACCCAGCCACCCAACCACAGCTTTGGGATTCTACCCAAGTGTAATGACTGCAACAGTGAAACACGATGACCATAGTACAGTTGTGTACCTACCATAAATGTAGATGTTCAAGTGTATTCACTGTTGCAGTCCAGGTTACCTACCCACCATCCCCCTTTTTTCATTGCTGGGACTTTTCTGTACTTCTCATCTCTAATACTATCTATGTGGTGTATTTGCTTGTAGATGAAGGAAATGTTTATAGTAATATATGCATGTTTTTGGCATAATTTTATCTTTCCAGCCTTCCTATCTGGGGCACCTGACATCTGGGGCAAGAAAAACTGAAGAAAATGGCGTCGTTGCAACTTTTATACCCCTGGCGCACTGACGTCGGGGAAGAGGTGACAGCAACCGATGCCGGACCAAGACTTTGGAACTCGGGCCGACTGCGGGTCGCCAGCCAGCAGGATAACCCAAGTGTAACGACTGCAACAGTGAATACACTCGAACATATCTACATTTATGGTAGGTACACAACTATACTTTCTGCAACACTGTAATGTCCCTTTCTGGTTTTGCCAGGTATAAAATGTCTGCAAATAGAGCCAGCTTTTCTTGACTACCAAACCAATTATATCCTTGAATTTGAGTCCCTCATTTTCTTTTCCAGTAGTTCTAAGTATAATGCAAATAACAATGAGGAGAGAGGACACCCCTGCCAGAGAATCAGAGAGGACCCCGCCCACTTAAGTTTTCATCTCTGATTCCTTGTATATCCTCGTAATCAACCTTATAATTTTATCATGGAATGTAAATGCTTCATTGCTCTGCTCATAAAGTCCCAGCTTACTCTGTCAAATGCTTTCTTGACCCAGCAACAACAGTGGTATTTTCTTGCATTTTCCTTCCCTCTGTATCATCAATGTTTTGTTAATGTCTGTTTGTCTCCTCTCCACAAAACTGCATTGATCCATATCTATCAATTTTAACATCACTTTTGCCATTCTTTTAGCCATTATAGACATAAATACTCTATAATCATGGTTTAGTATTGAAATGGGCCTGTATGAAGCTAATCTGATGATCTTTACCCTATTTAGTTATTACAGCTGCAACAACTTTCTTCCAGGATGTTGGTACTTTTCTTAAAATACTGTTAAACAATGCCTTCCTGAGCTTTATCAGTTTTCCCTCCTTGCTTCCAACCCTCCACAGGAATACCATCTATTCCTGGGGAAGTTCTGTACATTGGTTATACATCACCATTTTTGCCTCATCTCCTAGCCTGTTTGTAATAGAGCCTCCTCTACCTCTAACTTTGGCATATTTAGTTCTTCCATAAACATTTCCATTCGTACCTTTCTTGATTTCCACATTTCTGTGCTTTATACAGACTTTCATAGAATTTCTGAAATATTTCTAATACTTCTACAGGATCCCTCCTTGTTATAAGCTCCATAAGCTTGATGACTGCCCTTTCTACTTTGTTGCCTGAGTCATTATGCTAAAGGTTGTTGTGCTGTAGAGTTATCAAACAGTTGCTTAAAATCAGATCTGAAGTAGTTAACTTCATTTTATCTGCAACCTGTAGGTATACGGATCTGAGCTGGCAACTTTTTTTCTGGCATCTGCTCCATGCTCCGAGCTCCTCCCCCTACCTATAATGCCCTACCATCTCCTACCTTCCCTCAGATCTCGTTTGCCGCACCAGTAGTGTGCATCGTGGTTTCCTTTGCTCTGAGCTCAGGGATAGTAAGTGGTAATTTTTCTGGTATCAAGTGTGTGTGTGAGTATTTTCCCTCCTCCCCTTGTTTAGTGTATCGCTTGTCTGTGTAAAAAAAAAAAAAAGTTTTGCAAACTTGGAGAGTAGTTGTTAGGCCTGCCCTTCCCCTGCCTGTGTTTGTCTGGTAGGTAGTGTGTTTGTTATTGGGTGCAGGACTATGGCTGATCAGCCTAAGCCTGTTTTCAAAAAAAGTGTGGCCATAAGCTCTCCCCAGCTGATGGTCACACTCTGTGTGTAATTTGCTTAGGAGTGGCACACTTGTCCACTCAGTGTGCTGTCTGCTCCGGTTTCAGTCCGAGGGCCCTTAGGGATCGGAAGGCCAAGTTGGTAGCCAAAGGCCTTCTCCCTGCTGCCATGCTGGAATCTGCCTCAGTCTCTAGTGTTCCTCTGCCCACCCAGACAGGGATTCAACCTCCCTCTTCTGCTTCTGGTGATGGGTCTGATCAAGATAAATCTACTGTCAGCATGGCTGACAAGGATAAAGAACAAGAAAAAGATAGGCGGAGAGAGGACAGACATTACAAGAGATCCCCGGACAGGGAGCTCTTTCTTAGTCCCCCTTCTAAGACCAGGATGCCAGTTTCTCCAAGACTCCGGTCTCTTCACTTCTCACCAGAGCTGTTGGAACGTTCAAACCTGAGGCCTTCCCCTTCATTGCGCAAACCAGCCAGATCCAAGTCAGTGGCCTCCTCTAGGTCGACTTGGAGCTTATCGGACATGGACAGGATGATGCGGAGATTCATCCAGACCCAAATTCGGATGGGAGTCTTTCCAGGCCCCTCTCCCTCTGGAAGGGGTACCTCCATGCTTTTTTTCCGCCCCATCTCTCCTTCCCCAATCCGTGCTTCGGGGCTCTTGGATCCGAGGTTTTTTGGAGCTGGTAGCTCGGCCCTACGGTTCCTCCAACCTCAACTCCGGCTGTTACCTCCGGTCCCCACTTCGGATCGGGGAGTGCATCTTCCTTACTGGGTGTTAAGGAGGTCCGCTCTCCCTCGGCCTTCGAAGTGGTGGAGATGGTTCTCTCCCAGGGATTGAGATCCCAGCCCATCCCCTCGGATACCACCCAGGCCCCCTTAGATTTGGCGACGGATCCCTTCATCCTGTCTCAGGGACAGCCCGTGGATCCCCAGGTTAATTTCCCTGAGGAAACCCCTGCAGCTCACAAATCCCCTTCTGAGAGTCCCACTGAAGAGGGTCACCGTAATCGCAAGTGCAAAAGGTGGCACTTGGATTCCCATGAGTCCCTCACTACAGACAGACTTAGATGGAGAAGGTTCCCCCAGGTCACCTCCTGAAGACGTCTCCTTCGGAGAAATTATGGAGATCCTCCGCCAGAGGAAAGGTTGGTCAGCCCCAAAACCTTCTGGGGATGAGTCAGTGTTCCTGGAGGCGTTTGGCACGGGCCCATCTACTTCCTGGGTGTCCCTGCCAGTGGACCCCTTGGTGGACCTTATCACCATGAGGGCATGGAAGGAGCCTGACACCGTAGAGCCTATCCCCAAACACCATGACAAGATTTTCTCCCCCTTCCGACAGGCAACCTTGATCTAAAGGAGCCCCAGTTTAATGGTTGGTTGCAGCAGCCATCAAGAAGGAACTAGTACAGGAGAGTTCCTCAGTCCACCCTCCAGACAGGGATTCCAGGTCGGTGGACAGGTTTGGGAAGCGCGTCTATTCCTTAGCGACCTTTTCAATTCATGCGCTTAACTATTTGGCACATGTGATCCGGCTTCAGCGAGACCTTGCTTTGGAATTCGCTGAGTCGCTCCCAGATTCTTTATCGCCGCAGGACAAACAGTTCTCTGTGAAAATGGCTACTCTGAAGTCGGTCTCAAACACATCTATGCGACTCCTGTCCCATGCCACGGAAGGAACAGCTAGAGTGGTCAGGACAGGCATAACCATGAGGCATCGTGCCTGGCTCAGGTTGTCAGTTCGCGGACCCTTTCAAGGCATCGTTTATCAACGGTCCATACGACGGTTCTTCCCTCTTTGGGAAAACAGTACGTGACACACTTGTCCAGAGCGAAAAGGATGGGATGACTTTGTCTGCCATCGGGATCCGCTTCTCTAACCCTCAGCGGTCCTTCTCTAGGAATCAGAGGGGAGAAGAAGATGCGATTCCGAAAATCTCAGTTTTCCTGAGATTCTCAGGACAACTATTCCCCCAGAGGTAGAAGGGGACAAGATCGACGCCGACCCAGAGGTAGAGGGGGTCCCAGGAATTTTGGGTCTAGGGAACCTTTTTCTGACTAACCCGGTCAGCAGACCTGAGAGGTTGCCCGACTGTCCTACTCTGGAGGCAGTCAGGGGAAGATTGTCCTTACACCCAGCGGCATGGGAGTCCATTATGATCGATTGCTGGATGTTACAGATAATATCCAGGGGTTACTCTATCCCATTTGTCACTCCTCCAAATATTCCAAAACACCTCCCAGATGTTCCACCCGCTCACAGGGAGGCCACGGTTCTAGAAGTTTCAGGGCTGCTTCTCAAATGAGCCATTGAACAGGTTCCTCCCGGTCAGTCCAGATCAGGCGTCTACTCGAGGTTCTTTTTGGTGCCAAAAAAAGACGGGGGACCTCAGGCCCATTCTAGACCTGTCAATGTTGAACCTGTCTGTAGCCAAACAGAAATTCCAGATGGTCACCCTACAGTCCATTCTGCCTCATCTCTCAGAGTGCGACTGGATGTGCTCATTGGATTTCCAGGACGCTTACTATCACATAAAAATACAGAGAATCTCCAGGAGGTTTCTGCGCTTCCGGCTGGGAGCCAGTCACTTTCAGTTCAGAGCCCTACCCTTCGGTCTCACCACAGCCCCCAGGGTGTTCACCAAGGTAATGGCAGTTGTAGCGGCCCACCTGAGGCTTCAGGGTATTCAGGTGTTTCCTTACCTGGACGACTGGCTCTTCACTGCTCCAAACAAGCATCACCTGTGTCTGGCCCGAGATTACTTCATTCGGCTGGCAGATCGGCTCGGAATTAGTCAGTATTCAAAAATCCCAATTGCAACCAGTACAAGTTCTAGACTTCATTGGGGCACGGCTAGACACTTTGCAGATTAAGGTATTCTTAACTCCAGACAGGATCTTACACCTCAGGTGCCACATTGCTCAGATAGTGAACTCCAGGTCTCCAATAGCGAGTGAGGTTCTCCAGGCTGCATGGCAGCCTCCATATCGATTCTTCCTTGTGCGCGCCTTCACATGCGAGTTCTTCAATGGACTCTGGCTGTTCAATGGTTTTTGCTAGACCTGCCAATGGAATTTCTGATCAGGGTCAGTCATGTCTGCCGGACGTCCGTTCTTTGGTGGTTAAAGTAACCGGAGATATCAGAAAGTTGCCCCTTCTCGTCATCTCCAGTCCAAGCCAAAGTGACCACGGACACCTCCCAACTCGGGGGGGGGGGGCACAGTTTGGGAAGGACAGTACAAGGCACGTGGTCCCAGTCAGAGACCAAGTTGCACATAAATGTTCTAGAAATGAGGGCAGTGCTTTTAGCATTGGAAGCCTTTCACACTGATCTTCCTCTCGGAGTGATTGCAGTTCAGTCAGGCAACATGTCAGTTGTCTGGTATATCAACAAGCAGGGGGAACCAGATCCTATCCCCTGTGTTGCGAGGCCATGAGAGTGTGGGAATGGGTGATCTCCACCGGTCTGTTTTTGTTGGAGCGCCCCGGGATGTGCGTTGCTAACATTTTAGCCGACAGTTTGAGTCGGGCTATTCTGATGCCGTACGAGTGGTCTCTGAAACAGTCAGTAGCGGAGGAGATCTTCCATGCATGGGGTCAGCCTTCCTGCAATCTCTTCGCATCTCCGCCCAATGCGAAGTGCAGCAAGTTCTTTGCTCTGATTCCCCTCACCAGGGGAAGTCCCCAGAGATGCGCTAGTCCATGTTTGGCCTCCCGGGCTTATATACACTTATCCACCATTACCTCTCATCCCGAAGTTTCTTCAGAAAGCTTGCCGACTGCGGTGCAAAGTTATCCTCATTGTCCCATTCTGGCCTCGTCAGGTTTGGTTCCCATTCCTTTGGTCTAATCTCTTAGCTCCCCCGTAGGTTCTGCATCCCTGCCCGGATCTAATCTCCCATCCGTCGGGGGCCCATCCACCCGATCTGGACAGCCTCAAGTTGGCAGTTTGGTTGCTCCAGTTCCGTTGATTGCCAGGACACCCAGTCTTTCATCCCCGGTAAAATCCTTTCTGGTGGCCTCTCTAAGATTTCACTATGAAACTTGATCGCAGTAAATGGAAGCGTTTTTCCATTTGGGCCTCACAGAGAAAACTAGATCCCTTTACAGCCCTTGTTCCAGCGGTGTTGGATTTCTTGTCTGGCATTTTTCAGCAAGGAGCTAGTTCCTTCACAGTGAAAGTACAATTGGCAGCCTTTTCTGATTGTCATGTTGGTGAAGACAACATTGCCTTAGACTCCTCTAGGCTGTATAAGGCCTTTCTTAAAGGTAATTTTCTGTTACGTCCCCCTGTTAAGGATTCAGTGCCTCTTGGGACCTTACCTTCGTCTTACAAGCATTGGTGGCTCCTCCGTTCGAACCTGCAGCTTCGGTGGATTTGAAATTTTTATCCTGGAAGACAGCCTTCCTAGTCACTATCACATCTGCTAGGAGGGTTTCTGAGCTTCAGGTTCTGTCTGCTGTACCTCCATATTTAGTCTTCCATAAGGATAGGGTCTCTCTCCGTACTAATCCTTCCTTTTTACCCAAAGTGGCATCTGAAGCGAACATAAACCAGTCCATTAATCTGCCCGTTTTCTTCCTTAACTTCCAAAATAAAGGTGAATACAAACTTCATTTGTTAGGTGTTCATAGACAGCTTTGTTTTTATCTTCATAGAACAAAATCTTTCTGCAAGACTGACCAGTTGTTTGTTTCCTTTTCCAAAGCATTTATGGGAAAAGCTATCTCTAAAGTTTATTTGGCCAGATGAATCACACTTTGCATTTCACATGTCTATGAAGCAAAAGGTTTATCTCCTCCTTTTATTAAGGTTCAGTCTACCAGGTCCATGGCAATTTCTGCTGCCTTTAGTGTGTAGTGTTCCTTTGGATGACATTTGTGCAACAGCGACCTGGGCCAATTCACATAATTTCATTTCCCATTACAAATTAGATCTGATTTCTAGGGGTAGAGTATCCTTTGGCTCTGCGGTGCTCAGGAATATCCTTCCATAAGGTCCTCCCAGGATTGGAGTAGCTGGGGACTCTGTCCCATAGGTTGCAGATAAAATGAAGTTAACTACTTCAGATAAAGAAGTTAGATACTCACCATAACGTTCCATCTGAGTACTTAATTTTTCTGCAAAATACCCTTCCCCGGACCTTGACCTGTCTATTCAAGTTTGGTTCATTGGGCTGCGTTGCTTATGTATTTAGTTGCAGCAAACTTGATCTGAGGGAAGGTAGGAGATGGTAGGGCATTGTAGGTAAGGGAAGGAGCTTGGAGCATGGAGCAGATGCTAGAAAAAAAGTTGGCTGCTCTGATCCGATACAGATCCGTATACTCACAGGTTGCAGAAAAATGAAGTATAACTACTCAGATGGAACGTTATGGTGAGTACATAACTTCTTTTCTTTCTAAACTCATGCATATTATCAAGGTGTAATCTCTTATTTTCTGTTTAGCATTCTGCAGTTCCTCCCCTTCCATTAGATTTCCCCTGTTTTGAAATACTATACTTTTAACATTTATCAGTCTCTATAAATATTATTACTTCTTAACCATATCACCCTTTCTTTTATTTTCACCCTGTTTTTAAACTCCACTTTATCCCGCTCCATAGCTATATTTTCAGAAGACTTTTCTATCTTCTGTAATAGCTTGTGAATAATTTCCACTACCTATTCCTTATATTCCTCTCTTCAACAGATAGGTGGGAAAGTGCCAGTGTCTCATTTTTATTTTAGTTAATATTGGCACATGATCTGAAATAGTTATTGGGTGTGTATCAAGACCTTCAATTAAAAGCATGTATTCCTGTGAAATGTACATTCTGTCTAGCCTAGCCCAGTTTTTGTATCTTGGGGAATATGTAAATTCACTCCAAACTCCTAGTACTGAATTCACATCTTCCATGCCAAATATTTTAATTAATTTATCTTTACAAATCTACCCTCTTTTGTTATATATTCCTTTCTGGGCCCCCAGATGCATCTTCACTGTTGCAAATCAAATTTCAGTCCTTACCTGTAGGTAATAATTCTTGTTGAAAGCTGATTTTCTCTCCCAGAATTTTCTTAACCTCCATTATACCAGTTTTTGGTGAAATAGTACATGCCAGTAGACCCTTAGCACTATTATTTATTTATTTTACATTTGTTAACCAGGGGTGTCTGAGCTAAAAAGACCTTTTTTCAGCAGAGGCCTGGGGAGAAAAGCTCCACATAGAAAAATTACAGATACATTTAGTTATGTAGACAGTATGCACACAAATTACAAAAGACATTGTTTTTACAGTGGTATGCGGCACATCAACAGTTACAGCGGTGAGAACAAACAAAAAAAATATTAATTTAAGAATAAAGGTAATAGATTTGTGGTGTACGGCTGAAATTTGGAACATAGGTAGAATACATACATAGTACACAGACTGGTACAGTGCATACATTGTAGATTAGCCAGTGTTTGTGAGTAAGATTGAAAACTATTATCAAGTACTCTAGGTTTAGTATAACATTCTTTTTTATCTTCTGTTACTAAGTACTCCTGTCTTCCTTTGTCCCAGGTATTCACTGAATAACAACTGTGAAAACCTTAAGTTCTTTCCAAGTATGTCTCCTGTAGCATGGCTATTTGCATGTACATTTTAATATAGTTCACTACTCTCGTTTTTGTATATCTTTGAGACCATTGATGTTTCAAGACATTATAGGAAAGCATCATATTCTTGAGAAATTATTCACATGCGTTATGTATAACAGCTTTTTTGTTAAATGTTTAGTTCCAGCTTTTGTGTTACATGCATGTACTGTTTGGCAGGTTAATTTTTTATACATCTTGTCATCTCTATTTTGGCCTATGTCATCTTACAGAACTTTTTGTTTTATTGAAAACCCTCAAACAAAAATACACACACACAATACCCCCTTAAAGCTATTAACTTAACATACAAAACTGTGTACATCCTCAAATATAGATGCTTTATCCTCCTAATTGGAACAAATATTCCAAACTGACAACCACACAGATTTGAGGAAACCTAAAAGAAAGGTTATCCATGCTAAGATGCATGGTACACGTTGCAGTTCTATTTGTCTGGTTTTGTCTTGCCTTTATAGTGTTTGGGAAAACATGTGAATGCTTTTAGAAAACATTTTCTCAAAGCGGTTTTTCTTTATCAGGTTGCCTGCTACAGATGAGAATCAGATACAAAACTGTTTACTCGAAAAAAGCCTTTTACTTGCTTTCTATTAAAACTTGTTACTAGATAAGCTAATGGCCTTAACACAGTCATTCCCCTATGAAAGAATGGGAAAAGTGGCACATTTTGTATAGCTGTTTATTTGCTTTATTCTGCATAGCGTAACTGTGAGCAGTATAGTCAAAGGAGTGCAGTTTATGAATGCATACTAAATCTTGGCAGTCTATCGACATATTGCCCTCACTCCATAGTAAAGCAATCTCAGAACTAGTATGTGTACTGTACAGCCCACATTATGATAGTAGGTTTTGGACTTCATGAATCTATTGCTTGCATCACACACATTTTTTACAGCAGGTTGGGAAACCATTACTCTTGGCTAGTATTCAGAGATTTAAAAAAAATGAAAAAAAAAAGACAGCTGCTACTACTGTTTGAAACTTGCATCATTCCAATGTGTTCTACTGTCATGCATAACGTAATAGGGTAGCATTCAGAAATCTGCACAAAATAAAATATGAAATTAACAGAAAACTTTGTTTATTAATGTTTTAGCTTTGCATTGCTCATTTGCTCTCCTGCAAGGTAGTAGCAAATAAGGTCATAAAGTTCCTAAAGTGCTAGTTTTTTTCTGTGGATAAGAAAGCACAGGTGAAACTAATGAATGACTCAGTACAACTGCAATATGAGCTGGAATTTGACTAACACCATTGAAACTTCCTGTTTCCCTCAATCCCCACAGCCAAAGCTGGGACATGTTCAGAACGCCAGACTAAAAATATAAACAAAGACCAGAATCAAAATGAAAAAATCTGGGACTCTCCCTTTAAAACTGAACAAGGAGAAAGAGAGAAGGGAAAAAGAAAAAAAAAAAACAGGAGCACTTATTTACATTAGTATCTCCATTATACTGAAAGCATTTACTTTATAACATGCAAGGAAAATCCTGCACTATTTAAATAGTATTAAGAAAAAATGTTTTATGTACAGCTAACCCCCCCCCCAAGTATTTTTCCAAACATTTATGATGTGAAGTAGGGCATATGCTTTTGTGTCCCCTACAAGTTTAAAAAAAGTCCAATATTTCCAGATTTCCTTCTCCTGTTATGGTTCACAAATTTAATTATTACTTTGTAATCCCAAATTTGTCAATTTCCAAGTTACTGATTATATTCTTCAAACTTTAATGGTGCGAAGTAGGGCATATGCTTTATAATCCCCTACAAGTTTAAGAAAGCCCAATATTTCCAGATTTTCTTGTTCTATTCCTGTTCATCTCCATCTACCAAACCCTGTCTGATACATTTTCACAATTCATTCATTTCTAGTCAACTCTGCTTTTTTCCCCCCTCTCGCAAGCATTTTCCATTGAAACATGAAGATATTTCACGGTTCTCACTGTGGTCTTTATTTCTAGAAGAGCAAAAAGCAGAATCTCCTTCTGTTTCACAGCTCACTTTTTGTTGGACAAACTTTTGTATTTCTTCCTTATGACGTACTTCATCAAAAAGTGATTTTGTTCCTCCAAGGAAAAATATTTTGAAGATAGCTGGATACAGCAGTTTGAGCCTCATGCCTGCTTCTCAATATTCCTTGAATAATGGAATAAATTTACTCTTCTGCCTGGTATACAATGAGTAGTCATTCTCCCCAAGCACTCTGATGTCTCCTATGTTTAGTACTTTGTCCTTCTGCCACCGTTTTGTCAGAATCAACTCCTTTTGCTGGTAAGATGGTATCTTTGCTTATTAAAGGTGTTGAATTTATCATAGCCAGGTTTGGAGCATACACACAGTGTGCCCATTCAGTTAACAATTTCTTTTGTGAAATACTGGTACAGTTGTTTGTACTTTCATAAAATTAATATGACTGTTCCTTCCAGCTTCTCTGGTAAAGCAAAAAATCTCAGGTTTTGCCTACATGCTCTGTCCTTTAATTCTATAATTTTTTGAAACATCTCTTGTGCAGTCTTATTCAGCCAGACTTTTCTTCATTTCAGCCTCAGTTTTATCACCTTATCTGTTTGAAGCTTCTCCCATTTTTCCCTGCCTTTTATTTTTTAAGTTGATGTATTCTGACACGCCCGTGCCTTGGCCCAGCAATCAAGGAGCCTCAATCCTCACCACTAACATCAGAGAGGGTGTCTCATATAGGAGGGAAAGGATAACAAATACAGTAAAGTGCAATTTCCCTTAAGAGCACACAGAGATCGCAGTCAGACCGGGGCTGGTCACTCCCTTGCTCCCCAGGTTCCCAATAAGACTCCCCTCTGGCACAGCTATAGGGTCCAGATCTCAGCCTAGTGGGCAAGCTAAAATCTCCAGCACCCTCTCTGTTCAACCAGTGCTTCGTGTCCCTACCGAAGCAGCTGACATACACACGCCCTTTGAGATGAGAGTTTATACAACCACACTAACACTTTTGGGGAAGGCTGGCACAGGTTCTCCAGCTGTGCCCCTTTTACCCAGATTATACGGTAGTACCACTTGCCACCACCCACTAATTATCAGCTACTCAAAGGCCCTTAAAAGGGTGTCCAGTTATTACTGTGCAATATAATTATCCAATTGGTAGTATAGCCCAGGGCTAAAGCTATAGGCGTGGCTTTGTACAGTTTTACCCAAAGCATGCAAGTACTCTAAAGAGCTTAAATTATCTCTACAAAAAACAGCCACCGTTAAAAGGTTTTAAAATATTTAATAAATTAAAACCACAAGACAATTTCTACTATACCGTGCTAGTCAATAGTTCATTATTTAAAATAATTCAGTAGTACAGTTCTGACATCACAGAAAAACAGTCTAATCTTTCTAGTTTCTAGCTATTTCTAAAAGAAAACACAGATCTAAGATAACTTGCATACAGAACAGGCAGAGTGCTGATGAGTTGGATGGTCAAGACAAAAATGCTTAATGCCTTCTGATTCTCTGTTTAAATTGCTGTTGCAGTTCTGATAAACATTACATCATTTTTTTACACTTTCCTGGTGTTCCCAGGCTGACAGATACTACATTCTTTTGTTATCTTGCACCTGCAGGAAACTTACAGCCATAAAAGACATTCCACATGTAAACTCTAGTAATTAAAGCTTTAGGTAGAACAATAGGTAGGATGCTTCACTCTAGACTCATTGACTCCAAATTCTAACTTCAAAGGGACACACATGAAATAATTTCAGTTTCAAAGGACAGACAAAGGCTTGACTTAGCTTTCTTTACAGCAGATGGCAATGTTGCTACATTGTTTTAAGTTTAACATTTCACAGCGTATTCTTTCATTTAAGAAAACAAGCCTTTATTTCAACATTTATGTTTACAAATGATAGAATTATCTATCAAATTCTATCTGGCTTGGCTGGCAGCTTTCACATTTCTCCCCCTCCCCCGGAGAACTCAAGTGACCCTTGAGAAACGCCGCTTGAGAGGGTTAGGTCTATTGGAGTGTACCTCACCCCATTCCCTGTCTTGAGAGCCCATCTGCATTGACATTGCTAACCCCACTGCGGTGCTGCACTGACATATATGCTTGCAACCCCAGGCTCCATCTTAGCAACTTGGTATTTTGCTGGCTGACTCTGTTTAACCATGGTAGGGGGTTGTGATCTGTCATAAGTGATTTTCCTTCCATACAGATAGGGCTGAAGTTTTTCAGTGTCCACACTATTGTTAGACATTCCTTTTCTACAGCTGAATAGCATTCCTCCCTGGGTTGGAGCCTACGACCGAGATAAATCACTGGGTGCTGTTCTCCCTCTGAAGAAATCTGGCTATGTACAGCCCCCACCTCATGGTTCAAAGCATCCACCTGCACACCAAATCCGTTGCTGTAATGCTGCTGGACACAGGCACAGGGAACTAATCTAAGGGGTCGGCGAAAGCCAACACATTCTGGCTAGGCTTATAAATTCCTTTGGGCAGATAGCCTAGTATCTATCTATGAACCTATAATCTGGACTGACTAACACAGGGGGTCCTCCCAAAGCTTCTTTAAGCTTCTGGAATGCCTGCTTACATACTGGGGTCCACACTACCTTATCTGGCCTGTTCTTGCCTGTTCTTCCTTGTCAGGTCTGTGAGGGGAGCAGCTATGGTACTATAACTGGAGATGAACTTTCTGTAGTACCCTGCTGTCCCTAACAATGCCCTTGCCTGCTTTTTGGTAACAGGTGCAGGCCATGCCTAAATAGCTTCCACTTTGCAGGTTCTGGCCTTGTCTTACCACTCCCCACTCTATGTCCTAGGTAGGAGACCTCTGCCATACCCACCTGACATTTGCTCAGTTTAATGGTCAACCCTGTAGTCTGCCCAGCACCTCCCTGACATGCTGAAGGTGCTCTGGCTAGGAATGGCTGTAGATGGCAATATCATCTAGGTAAGCAAGGGCAAACCCTCTGGCTCTTGCTAGGATAGGATCTACCAGCCTCTGGAAAGTCGCTGGGGCATTCTTCATCCCAAAGGGCATCTTTGTGAACTCATACAAGCCAAAAGGAGTCACAAAGGCTGACTTCTCTCTAGCACTGGGAGTCAAGGGCACCTGCCAGTAACCCTTGGTAAGATCAATGGTTGTAAGATACTTAGCCCCACCCAATTGCTCTAGGGGCCTCATCTCTCCTAGGCATGGGGTAAGCATCTGTCTTGGTGTGACTATTTAATTCTGGATTACTTTTGGATTGCTTATACGCTGCCATTTCTTTGTGTATTTGGTTTTGTTTGTTCGTTTGCTTCGTCTGACTATTTAATTTCCTGTAGTCCACACAGAACCTAGTGCTGCCATCCCTCTTTGGCACCAGCACCACTGGGGAGGCCCAGGGACTGTTGGACTCGAATCACCCCCTAGTTCCAACATCTCCTGTACCTCCTCCCTCAGAGTCTGTTTGACTCTCTCAGGCACTCTATAAGGGGCCTGCCTAATTGGCCTTTGCGATCCTGTATCCATCTGGTGCTGCACCAGGTGGGTGCACCCTGATTTCCCAGTGAACATGTCCCCAAATTCCTGTAGCACTGCTAGGATTTCTCGAACCTGGGTAGAGATAGCTGCTGGGACATTGCTACCCCTTCCACTGATGTGTCAGCCCGAGCCTTACTGAGGAGATCAGTCCCCAGATCTCCATCAGACTCATCCTGCAATCCATTGCAAATGCTGAGCACAAGTGCCTCCCTATCAAGGTAAGGTTTCATCATGTTAATATGGTACAGTTTGTACCCCTGCTGTCTGCCTAGCAGTTCCACCATATAGTTAACATCACTTACTTTTCTTACCACCTTGTAGGCTCCCTCCCAATCTGCTTATAGTTTGTTGTGTCTGACAGGAATGAGAGCCATTACCTGCTGCCCCACCGCATGCTCTCTAGCTCGAACATTCCTGTCATACCACACCTTTTTCTGTTGTTGGGCTTCTGCCAGGTTCTCCTGGGCCAAGCCCATGAGTTCCCTGAGCCTTGTCCTGAGGTTTAGGACGTATGCCACAACAGACACCTTGTGCGCCTAGCACTCACCTTCCCACTCATCTTGAATTAAATCTAGAGGTCCCCTCACCCTATGCCCATACAGCAACTCAAAGGGTGAAAAACCTGTGGATTCCTGGGGAACCTCTCTGTAAGCAAACAGATGGGGCAAATATTTGTCCCACTCCCTCTTAAACTGATCTGCAAATGCCCGTAGCATATACTTGATTGTAGAGTTTAACCTTTTAAAAAGACCATTAGTCTGGGGGTGGTAGGGGTGGTCTTCATGTGCTTCACCCCACAGGACTTCCACAGACAAGCCAGCAGGTCTGACATGAAATTAGCACCTCTGTCAGTCAGTATTTCTTTTGGGAAACCTAGCCTGCTGAAAATCTCTGACAAAGCATTTGCCACCACCTCTGCCTCAATGGAGGACAAAGCCACTGCCTCAGTATCGTGTAGCATAATCCACTAACACTAGGATATACTTTTTCCTTGTGGAACTTGGGGTACTCAGAGGGCCCACAATATCCATAGCTACCCGCTGAAATGGCTCCTCAGTCACAGGCAAAGGTATCAAAGGAGCTCTCACCTTGTCTCCTGCCTTCCCTACCTTTTGACACTGCTCACAGGTCCTGCAATACCCTGTTACATCTCTGGAAATTCCAGGCCAAAAGATGTTCTGCATAATACGCCTCTTTGTACATTTTATGCCCATATGACCTGCAAAGGGAATATCCTGGGCTATGGCTAGAAGCGCCAGACTGCTGTAGGCACTACCAACTGCTGTACTCTCTCACCTTCTAGCCCTCTCTCAGGGGTCCACTCTCTGTATAGTAACCCTTTGTCCCAGTGTACAGATTCCCCCTTTCCTTGAGAATCAAGTGCCTCCCTAGCTACTTGTCTCAAGCCTTGCATTGTAGAGTCTGAGAGCTGAGCCTATCTAAAATCTCTCCTTGTAACCCTTCCCAGCTCCCCTTCCACAGGAAGTCTGGCATCCTCTTACAGTAGTGCCTCACTGTCAGCCTGGGTACTACTACTCACCTCTACCTTTGCAGTCCCTCTGTCCAAGGGAACATCAGTACCCACAAGCAGCTGTGGCTCACCTTCAGTTTCACTGCTACAGAGTAGCTCCCTCCCTGAAGTAACCATCTCACCAGTCCTAGCTGCAAGTATTTAGTCTGTCTGATTCTCCCCCAGGCTACCAGACCCACATGCTTGTCTCCAAGCCTGACTGCATGTAACAGCACAAGCACAGGGTACTGCACTATCAGAATCATTCCCTATTAGGACATCTGCAGGTATATCCTCAAACACACATACTTGCTGGCTTCCTTTTCCACCTCACAGTCAAGGTGAACCCTAGTCAAAGGTATTTGGAATGAGATCCCTCCTAAAACCCTGACTGGAGTAGACTGCCCAGGCAAGTAGTCCTCTGTAACCATTGCAGGCTTTACAATGGTTATATCAGAGGCTGTCTCTCTCTTTGCAATGGCCTCTTCGCCATTCACTACAATAGGATATAGCCTCTGGTGGTAGTTTGGTATCCTTGTTGTCCCAAGACAACCTACTATTGGCATTTTGTTTTTCCCCACTTACTGGCTCCCTCACCTTTGGTTCCCCACCTTGCCTCTGTGGACACCTGTATGCCACATGGCCCCACTGGTTGCATTCAAAACATTTAACCCTAGCTCCTGGACGTGTACCTGGACTAGTGGTTTCCCCTGCTACTGGCAGATTCTGTTGTGGCAGTCTGTGCTGCCCACCATGGGTTCCTTTAGACCCATGAGCAGTACTGGAGGTCCCCTTCCTGTGCAGGGCTGCCCTGCTTGCCAGGTATAGGTCTCTCTTCCCCAAATCATCTGAAGTAGCACATTGTCTATCAGCTAACCAGATCCTCATGTCCTCAGGCAAAGTGCTAAGGGCTTGTTCCGTCACCAGAAGGTCTGCCAGCCCTTCAAAAGTGGTGATCTGACATCCACTCACCCACCTATAGAAATAAGTACTCAATTCAGCAACATATTTACACGCACTTTCATCTGCCTTGCATCTATGCTCACAAAACTTTTTCCTATACGTTTTCAGGTGTTAGCTTAAATAGTTCTAAAAGACTATTTTTTATAGCAGTATAATCAAAACATGCAACGTCAAACATTTTGGACACAACAGTTACAGCTTTACCATGGAGTAAGGGGGGGGTTAGGAACCGTACCCAGAGTCCTTGGACAACTTCATACTGTTTACATACCCTCTCAAACATATGAATGAAACTATCAAAATTATCCCCATCTTTAAACTGCGGAAGAAATGTACTAACCTGTTGTGCTTCTGGAGTCCAGCTGCTCCCTTCCCCATTACCTCCATGACTCTAGCGAAGAGTCAGCATCTCCTTCTCATGCTGCCTCTGCCTTTCCTTTTTTTTATCCTCCAGACGTAGCAGTTTCTCAGTCTGTAGACTCCTCAGTCTCTCAGCTGCTTCTATTTCCAAACACCTGGCCCCCAACTCAAGTCACTTTAGCTCCAGTTAGATTTTTAAGTCCACTGCAGAAAGGTTGAGCTCTCCATTCTTCGAGGGTATTATATCTCCACTGCCAGTCTTATTGTCCTCCTGGTTGCTGTTTTCTGATGCAGCTGTAACCAAGGCTGCAATCAGGTCTGCCTTAGTTAGGTTTCCATGCACCAGTCCCCTAGCCTGGCACATCTCCGCTATCTGGCTCCTTGTCATCTTTACATACTCATCTCCTGACATGCAGCCTGCTCACCCTGACTAAGCTAACAAAAGAAATAAAACAATTGTGATCTGAACTCTCACTGAGTGGCTGAAAACACCTTCAAAGCTCACTGTACACAAGCTACAGGAATTTACTCAACCCACACCACTACAAGCCAATTAGTATTTGCCAACTAATTAATATGTCATGTGGATATCCTGCCGCTGCCAAACACTTACTATGTGAGGATATCCCAACCACTGCATGTGACACCCGTGACCTGGCCCAGCAATCAAGGAGCCTCAGTCTTCATCACTAACACCAGAGAAGGGCATCTCGTATAGGAGGGAAAGGAGAACAAATGCACACAGTAAAGTGCAATTTCCCTTAAGAGCACACAGAGATCACAGTCAGTCTGGGGCTGGTCGCTCCCCAGGTCCCCAATAAGACTCCCCACTGGCATAGCTATAGGGTACAGATCTCAGCCTTGTGGGCAAGCTAAAATCTCCAGCACCATCTCTGTCCAACCAGTGCATCATGTCCCTGCCCAGGTAGCTGCCACACACACACTTGAGTTTACACAACCACACAGACACTTCTGGGGAAGGCTCGCACAGGTTCTCCAGCTGTGCCCCTTTTAGTATCACTTGCCACCACCCATAAATATTTATCAGCTACTCAAAGGCCCTTAAATGGGTGTCCAATTATTACTGTGCAGTATTATCCAATTGGTAGTATAGCCCAGAGCTAAAGCTATGAGTGGCTTTGTACAGTTTTACCCAAGGCATGCAAGTACTCTAAAGAGTTTAAATAATCTCTGCAAAAACCAGCCACAGTTAAAAGGTTTTAAAGTATTTAATATATAATTAAAACCACAAGACAATACCTTCTACTATACAGTGCTAATCAATAGTTCAGAGAGCGCACAGAAATACTTAATTCAGTAGTACAGTTCTGACATCACAGAAAAACAGTTTAATCTTTCTAGTTTTTAGGTATTTCTAAAAGAAACACAAATCTAAGATAACTTACATATAGGACAGGCAGAGTGCTGATGAGTTGGATGGTCAAGACAAAAATGCTTAATGCCTTCTGATTCTGTTTAAATTGCTATTGCAGTTCTGATAAACATTGCATAATTTTTTACACTTTCCTGGTGTTCCCAGGCTGACAGATACTACATTATTTTGTTATCCTGCACCTGCAAGAAACTTACAGCCATAAAAGATATTCCACATGTAAACTCTAGTAATTAATCCTTATGTTAAAACAATGGGCAGAATGCTTCACTCTAGACTCATCGACTCCAAATTCTAACTTCTTAGGGACATACGTGAAATAATTTCAATTTCAAAGGACAGACACGAAAGGCTTGACTTAACTTTCTTTACAGCAGATGACAATGTTGCTATATTGTTTTAAGTTCAACATTTCACAGCATATTCTTTCATTTAAGAAAACAAGCCTGTATTTCAACATTTATATTTATAAATGATGGAATTATCTGTAAAATTCTATCTGGCTATGCTGGCAGCCTTCACATACTCCATCTGTGTTTTGTAGCTGATTTTCCTTCAGGTCCTCCGTATTTCTTCTTTTTTCCTGGTATCCAGGCAGTGCACTTACTAGCCAGTTACTGCCAGAAATTTTGGTCCACTGGCTTTCTCTGCTAAATTTTTGTTTTCACACTGGGAGCACTATAATGAAGCTGTTACTCAGTGTGCAGCCATTTTGGAAGTTTTATTCAAGTTTACTTTAAGCCAAACTGTCCACTTTCCCCTTTTCCTTTACTTAATCTAGAAATGCGGGAGAAAGGATAACTCCATACCTTGGATGTCTTCAGACAACTCTGGTGCTATCTTGACAGAACTAAATGTTATAGACCTTTGGAGCGATTGTGCATTTCTTATGAATGTAAGAAGTGAAAATCTGTGTTAAAACACTTTCCAAATTTACCTTATAGGTTCATAGGTAAGTACTAGGCTATCTGGCTGAGGGCATCTATAAGCCTAGCCAGAATGTGTTGGCTTTCGCCGCCCCCTTAGATTAGTTCCCTGTGCCTCGGTCCAGTAGAGCCATTAGTTCCCTGTGCCTCTGTCCAGCAGAGCCACTGCAGTGATCCCGGGGTAAATTTTCTGCTTCCCATCCACTGGTATTGAAGAGTGTTAGTGAGGGGCTCTGCCTAATGTAGATTGGAATCCTGTTCCAGAGCATGGGTAGTCTCTGGGACAGGAATCTATCCCTCCAGCATGTCGGATTTATCATTGTGGTGAGGTTTGGATCCCTAGAGCATGTGGCTCTTGGGGATTTGCTTTTTTTAGGTGGAGCATGTCCATCAATTCTGGGTTGGACGTGGCCTTGTATGTCAGGCATAGATCACCTCTGAGTAAGCGGTATGCAACTGAGTACAGCTGCAGTTTCTTCATTCAGGCTGCATAGGGCATCTGTTTGAGGCCAGTAATCCTCTTAGTGAGGTAGTTCTTTGGTCTTACTCGTGACAAATCTATTCCAGGCAGGGTCAAGGCCCAGCTGTACAGGGACCTTGACTACTACTACTACAACAGCTTTTTGAAAAGGTTTGGATTCCAGAAGTATATAGAATCTGCTACTTGGGCCTCTTTACCTACTTTTACAAATCACTAGGCTTGATTCCTTCTTTAGGACTAGATCATGCTTTGCTAGAACCGTTCTCCAGGGGCTTCTGGACCCTTCTTCCACCTTCAACATGTAGTCTGCTGCAGTAATCTACCCATATAGCTATGACTACTACAGCAGTGATCAAAGATGAGCTTACCATATCAGTAATCAGCCACTCGCTGCATGCCTGCATACCCCTTATTTATTTTTATTTTTTTGCCAGGATGTATACATTTATTTTTTGTTATCCCTAGCCTTGCTCTTTCAGGGATAGTGTCTCTCTGCAGGTAAGAAAGCTTTAAAGGGCTTCATGCCCACACTTTTCATTTAGTCAGCTCAGTTTGAGGTGCTTGACACTTTGGGCACTTGGCAGGTGCCCTGAAGTTTTGGAAGCTGGCCATCTTCCTTGGCAAGATATAACCAATGTAGCTAAGGCTACTGCAGCAGTGATCATTTGAACATATATTGTTTTGGCAAGTTCAACTGAGACAACTGTACTACGTTAGTGACATGACAGCATCACTAGGATAGCAGTCAGACCCTTGCACGTACGGCTACTGCACGGCTCAGGAACATCAGAGGAATACAAAACTTGGTAGAGCCAGCAACCAGTGGACAATAATCCGTTTATTGAAGGAGAAAGAACATACCAGTTTCGGCCATTAGGCCTTCCGCAGTGTCTGCATCTGTTACAAATTACTACAACATATATATAGATTGGTCCATCGCCACCTACAGTCCATAAGCAAAATTACATCACATAAATTCATTTGTATATATTCATTTGTATATATTCATTTATATATATTCATTTAAGCCAGGGGAAAACAGTGCACCTAATTTAATAATCCATTTCTTTTCCATTTTATTTAATATTCCATGCCAGCCTGATTTGTTGCTTGTATTTTGTTGTATGATGTCAATCACAGTGAATCTAAACTTGGCTTTTGGATCTTTTATTGTATGTTTATACAGTGCATTTGTAGATTTACTAGTCCTAATATCACTAAGATGTTCTGAGATCCTAAATTTGACACAACAGGAAGTTTATCCTACATAAAAGGCTGAACAATTGCAGGACGCCAAATAGATCACCCAATCTGATTGACAATTTGCAAAGAATCCGATTGAAAAAATGACACCAGTGTTCTTACTAGTGAATTCCTTTGTTTTACACATGTTATTACAATGTGTACAATGGCCACATGGGAAGCATCCCAATAGAGGGCCCCCTTGTAAGGTTATTTGTTTAGATAAATTCTCTTTTCTGTTGATATGTTTGTAATGGTTAAAAAAAGGACCCAATGTTCTGGCCCATTCTGTAGGAGAAGTGACATCTGTCATCCAATATTGCCCTTAGTTTGTTGTCTGCTAACAATGTATTCCAATGTCTCTGCACACAATTGATAAGTGTATTCGTATTCCTCCCATATGTGGTGACAAATCTAATTTGAGAATTGGATTTCTGTTTGTGCTCCTTATATTGTAGCAGATTCTCCCTATTTGTGTTAGTAGCATACCGTCTACCTTGAGCGATATCACCTTTTTTATATCCACGGTTCTGAAACCTTACAGATAAATCTGACTCATAGGTTGTAAATGTGTTTTCCTCTGAACCGATCCTCCCCAGGTGAAGAAATTGTGATTTTTTTGGAATGTTTCTGCAAATATGGGGGGGGATAAACGCTGGAGGCATGGAGTAAGGAGTTGTATTGGGGATATTTACGATAAATTTCTGTTTAGTGTATGATCTACATTTCTTGTTACTAAGACATCTAAAAAGGTAATCTGATTAGTGTCATGTTATCGTAAATTCAATACCCCATTTGTTTTCATTCAAATAGGTAAACTCCTTGAGATATACGATGTCAGATCTCCATACCATCCAGCAATCATCCAAATACCTCCTCCATATATCAATCTCATCCATGTAGATGTGTGCTCTATCATAAATGATTTGATCTTCAATATAAGCCATAAAGAGGTCTGCATATATAGGAGCAAATGAGGCCCCCATGGCTGTACCTTTGGTCTGTAGATAACATTCATTACCATAGAAATTCACGTTTTTGGTTAATATATGCTCCGCCAAGCAGAGTAACAATGTATTGAAACCTGGAGGGTATAATTCTGACTTTGTTAGCCAATATTCCAAAGCATCAAGGCCTGCCCAATGGGGGATGTTGGTGTATAATACAGAAACGTCCAAAGTACACAAATACCACCCTTCTTCAAGCTGCATATCTGCTATAATCCTGAGGAATTCAGTCGTATCTTGTATCCTTGCTCTAACACATTGGAGCAAAGGCTTAAGATGTAAGGAATTGAGATGATGGTTCTGTGATGGAGCCTCTACCCGAGACAATCGGTCTACCAGGTGGATGCATTGGGTCCTTATGAATCTTAGGGAGGAAGTAAATATATTGATTACAGGGATCTGTTACTGTAAGATGATGTTGAATATCCTGTGTTATAATACCTTCCTCTCTAGCTGATTGTAAGAATTCATCTATTTTCTTTTTGAATCCTAGTGTGGGATCAATCACCACATGTGTATAGTATCTATTATCTGATAATTGTCGCATTGCTTCAGAATTATATGATGACCAGTCCTGTACTACAATTACACCCCTTTGTCTGCTGATAGTATTACTAATTTCTTATTGTTAGCCATTTCAGCTATAGTATCCATCTCCTTCCTGGACACATTGATGTTAAGTTGTGTCTCTCGCCTTCATTCTTGCTGGTTGGGTTCAGAGCTGATCCTCTGCTCCGACTCTGCCATCTTCTAACGCTCAAGAGCTATTTACTGGCTTGAGACCTCCCTATATCCCACAATGCTTGGCACTAGATCCCCAGATCTCATTTGCCACTTCAGCAACGAGGTTGTGCTTTACTGGCTCAGGTCGTATTTATCTTTTTTGTGATACTTAGTTGTTAAAATTTAGTATATATGTAAAGCTTTTTTGGTAGTGTATTACTTTTAGATTAGTTTTAGTACCTGTGTTTTTTTTCTTCCTTTTAGGAAACTTGTTTTTACTTAGAGAGTTTCTCCCCTACCCCCCATCTCCCTTAAAGTAGCCGTTTTAATTAGAGGCTAACCCCTTCCCTTTTATAAACCCTTTTTCCAGTAGGAAGTAGTGTTTAGCCTTTGTAGTTAAAGATAGATTTCTTGTTTATTTTTCCAGTATTGTTATTTTTAAGTTTTTTGTGTGAAGGTGTGGGACTAGTGTGTGTGTGTGTGAGTGTGTGTGTTTCTTTGCACTAGTCTAGTATTCTTCCTTTGGTATCCATTTTTATTGAGTATGTCAAAGCATACCAAGGTATCAGGGTTCAAGAAGTGTGACTCGTGCTGTCAGAAAATGTCTCTGACAGATGGTCACACTTCTTGTGTTTATTGTTTGGGCGCCCTACATGTGCAGGACTCTTGCTCGGTATGTCATGCCTTTAGTCCGAGAGTCCTGCCAGAGCATAGGAACAAGATGATTCTTAGAGGGTTACTAAAACCCGAGGGGTCTCCGGCGAAGGCTCAGCCAGCGAAAACCCCTAAGCCCACCAAGCCGTCGGCTCCCAGTACGGAGCAGTCGCCAGGTGGAGCGTCTGCTTCCATTTCGGTTCCGGCCAGAACAGAAGTATCTGAATCTCACTCTGCTCCGACCTTGGTGTCAGAACCGCCAGGGAGCCATAAGCGATCTAGGTCTCCATCCCTAGAGTCAATTCACTCGGCTCCGGGGTCGCCTTTACTACAATCTGAACGGAGCCATCGGTCCCACTCTTCTCGGTCCTCGAGGCTATCCGATCATGACTTGGAGAGGGTGGTTAGTAGACTCCTCAAATCACAGGCCCTGGCTAAAATGTTAACTAGCCCTCAGGCTGTGGCTATCCCTGTTTCTGAAGTGGTTCCTCATCCGACTCCTCCTGTCAGTTCGGAGCGGGAGTTTGTTGAAACTCGGATCTTGGAAACTGCGCCGATGCTCCCCATTTCGGCTCAGTCTGCTCCGATTTCTTCAGTGGTTCCATCCTTGGAGGGATCTGGGCGCCGAGACTCCCACGTCGGCTCCGAGGGGGTGAGTGGTATCGGACCCTTGTCCGACCCTGTTCTCCCTCTCGGAGCCTCGGCACAGGTAAGCTCGGCTCCTACATCGGCCTCGGAGCCATCCCTTTCGGTGCTGGGGAGGATTCCCATCTTTTTGGAGCGGGGACCCTCTTCTCTGCCGGACAGGGGTGCCTTCGAGGTCATGAGGAGCATGCTGACTTCTGAGTCTGCATCTCGATTAGCCCCTTTGGCTCCTCCCCCCAGGGTGCCTGCTTCAGTCTCTGCCCCTCCTCCAGACCCCAAGCGAGGGGATCAAATGCTCCAGGTCACCCCACTGGGTGTATCTTCCTCTTCCGAGGCCTCCCCTGAAATTTCAGAGGAGCTCCCTCGAAAGAGGAAATGCAAGAGGAAACATGTTGACTTCCCCGAGTCTCTCACATCAGATACCAACTTGGAGGATTTGGAAGGGTCCCCAAGAACCCCCTCTGAAGATGTCTCTTTCCTCAGACATCCTTGAGATCCTTAGGCAGAGGGGGAACTGGACTGCCCTTAACCCTTCTGAGGAGTCTGTATTCCTGGACGCGTTTGGTTCTCGCCCCTCCACCTCCTGGGTGTCTCCGCCTTTCGATCCATTGATGAATGTAGTGGCTGAGAAGGCATGGTCAGCCCTGGACACAATGGAACCAACCCCCCGCAGGCCCACTAAGTTTATTATGGCCCCTCAAGATAAACAGTTTTTGACAAAGGGAGTCCCCGTTGATGCCATGGTGGTAGCAGCGGCCATGAAAAAGGAGTTGGCTGACACTTCTGTAACTGTCCAGCCCCCTAATAGAGTCTAGGACGATGGACAGATACGGGAAGTGGATGTTTTCTTCAGCGACCTTCTCCATGCGGTCGCTGAATTACTTGTGCCACTTCACCCGTCTTCACAGGGATCTCCTCAAGGAGCTAGGAGATACCCTTCAAGATCCATCAGCTGCGGGGGCTCAAGACAAGATTAACTCCCAGCTCGCGACTCTTAATTCAATCGTCAACTTCTCCATGCGGCTGATGGGGCGAGTAGGGCCGCAGGCACAGGCATGGCTTTGAGAAGACATGCCTGGATGCGGTTAAGTAACTTTGCTGATCCCTTCAAGGTGTCTTTCACCAATACCCCTTTTGATGGTTCGGCTGTATTTGGACCACAAGTGAGATACCCTTACCAGGTGTGAGCAGGAAGGCAAGAGAGACACTGCTGTGGGAGTCCGTTTTTCCACTCCCTCTAGACCATACCCTAAAGGACAGAAGAGTGGAAAGAAGTGGTTCCGGAAACCCCAGGGAGCCGTGCCTGACACACGTGGCGAGTTTCCCTCCAGAGGCAGAGGAGGGAACAATAGACGCCGCCCGCGAGGCAGAGGGGGTCCGCAAAATCAGGGCAGCAGAGAATTTTTCTCTGACAAGCCCTTCCAGCACCCCTGAGGGGCTGTCCGCCCTTGGAGGCAGTCAGGGGAAGATTGTCCCTGTACCCAGAAGCCTGGCGTCTCATCACACGAGACAGATGGGTACAGTCTATGATATCCGGAGGTTACAAAATCCCTTTTGTCCACACCCCCCTTAAAAGCAAACAAGCCCATCCCAGATGTTCCACCCGGTCTAAGGGAACAGGCAGTACAAGAAATTTCAAAACTGCTAAAAAAACGGGCCATCCAACAAGTCCCAGCAGACCAGCAAGGATCCGGAATTTACTCAAAGTTCTTTTTGGTACCAAAAAAGACAGGGAACTGGAGACCCATTTTGGATCTCAGCAGACTAAACAAGTCTGTTCAAAGAATGAAGTTCCAGATGGTCACGCTTCAGTCCATTCTACCCTTTTTGGGTCAGGACAATTGGATGTGCTCCATAGATCTTCAGGATGCATACTACCATATCAAAATGGACAAGCATTCCAGAAGGTTTCTCTGCTTCCGACTGGGAGCCAGTCATTACCAGTTCAGAGCCCTGCCCTTTGGTCTCACCACAGCCCCCAGGGTGTTCACCAAATGTATGGCAGTGGTTACCGCTCACCTGAGAGGGCAAAGATTCCAGGTGTTTCCATATCTAGACAACTGGCTCCTTACTGCTACCACCAGACATCAATTGCCGAGAGCCAGGGATTATACCATCCAAACATGCTCCAACCTAGGTATCTCAATAAATTTTGAAAAGTCTGCATTATCGCCTTGTCAGTCTTTAACCTTTATAGGCGCAAGATTAAGAAAGATCTGTCCGCAAGGCTTTCAATAGACAGAGTGGCAGACATTCGCCGACATGTACATGTATTATTAGGATGCAGAAAGATTCAGGCCAGATTCGTCCTAAAAACCTTAGGTCTCATGGCAGCAGCGATCATATTAGTTCCCCTGGCTCGCTTTCATATGAGGATTCTCCAGTGGATGCTCTTCACCCAATGGTCCTTTCAACATCTTCCTATGTCTCACAAGATAATCAAGCAGTCATGCAAAGACCACTTGGCTTGGTGGATGGTCTCCCCATCAGTACCCCAGGGCAGACCATTTGTCCTTCCTCCTCCAGTTGCCATGGTGACCACGGATGCCTCCCTGATCGGGTGGGGGGGGGCATTTTCAGGGTAGGACTGTCCAGGGCACCTGGCAACCCCACGAGTACCACTTGCACATAAATGTCTTGGAGATGAGGGCGGTGCTTTTAGAGTTGCAAGCTCTTCTAAACTCTCTACCCACTGGGACCATTGCAATTCAGACAGACAATATGTCTGTAGTGTGGTACATCAACAAGCAGGGCAGAACCAAGTCCTATCCCTTATGTTGAGAAGCACCCAGACTATGGCAGTGGGCGATCTCCTCTCAACGGTTTCTGACAGCAACGCACATCCCTGGGAAGTCCAATGTCATAGCGGATAGGCTAAGCAGAGCTATTCTCATGCCTCACGAATGGTCTCTCAATTGGACAGTAGTGGACAAAATCCTCCTCAAATGGGGTCAGCCTTGCTGCGACCTTTTCGCAACTCCTCTTAACAGCAAGTGCGACAGTTTCTTCACTCTCTTCCCGGACACTCCCCCAGAGACGCTCTAGTTCACAGTTGGCCCCAGGGACTTCTGTATGCAATCCCACCCTTTCCCCTAATTCCCAAACTAATTCAGAAAGCTACTGTGCTGGGGTGCAGGATGATCCTCATTGCCCCCTACTGGCCTCGACAAATCTGGTTCCCTTTCCTGCATCGTCACCTTCTAGAGCAGCCTTGGAAACTGGACCCAGTTCCGGACCTCTTGATCCGTCAGTCGGGCAGGCTGCATCAATTTCTTCAGTCTCTCAACCTCACTGCTTGGTTGCTCCACTTCCAACCTTAGCCAGGCTACCCAGAATTTCCCATTCAGTGTGTGAGTTTATTCTTTCTTCGCACAAACCTACAACCAGGAAGACTTATGCTAGTAAGTGGAAACGTTTCTCTTTCTGGGCAGAGGCTAGAAATATAGATCCTTTTATGACTGCTGTCCATAACGTCCTAGACTTTTTATCAGAACTTTTTCAAGCAGGCTCCTCTTCTGCCACCATTAGAGTTCAATTAGCGACAATCTCAAATTTCCATACGGGCCTGTCAGAAACCAGCATCATGTCCCATAAGTTTTGCAAAGCCTTTCTTAAAGGAACAATCTTGCTCAGGCCTCCAGTGAGAGATCCCCCACCTCCGTGGGACTTACATTTGATCCTAGCTTCCTTGATACTACCTCCTTTTGAACCGGCAGCTTCCTGTTCCTTAAAATTGCTTTTTTGGAAAACCCTCTTTTTGGTGGCCATTACTTCAGCAAGGAGAGTTTCTGAACTTCAAGCCCTATGTGTTCGTCCTCCATACCTAATTTTCCATAAGGTTAGGGTTTCACTCAGGACTAATCCTTCGTTCCTTCCTTAGGTCCCCTCCGAAAATAATTTGAATCAATCCATTGATATACCAGTATTTTTTCCAAATTATTCCAACAAAGCTGAACACAAATTACACCAGTTGGACGTTCATAGGCAATTACGTTTCTATTTATATAGGACTGAGCAAATAAGGAAATCAGGCCAACTCTTCCTGTCCTAATGCGAAGGGCAAGCAGGGTCGACCAGTGTCTAAAGTAACCTTATCCAGGTGGTTGTCCTCTATTATTACCCTTATTTATCAGTTGAGGAATAAAGAACTCCCTGCTAAACCTAAAGGCCACTCTACTAGGGCTTTAGCTACGTCGGTAGCCTTTCAAGCAAGACTACCAATAGAAGCCATTTGTGCAGTGGCCACATGGGCCACCCCTCATACCTTCATTTCACATTATAAATTGGATGTGGCTTCTAGGAGTAGAGCTGACTTCGGTTCCACTGTGCTCAAGAGTCTCTTCCGATGAGCCACCCAGGACTAAGGTGCTAGGGACGCTGTCCCAACCAGCAAGAATGAAGGCGAGAGAGACAACTTAACATTAAGACATTATGTACCTACCATAACATTCCATGTTAGTTGTCTTCTTCTCGCCTTCTTTCTTGCGTCCCACCCTCCATCCCCCTAGCCTAGATAGACAGAGAAGAGTCTTCCTACAAGTCTTGTCACTGGCTGAGTCTTACCCGATTTTTGTCCTCTGCCTTTCTTTAGCCCTATAGCTGAAGTCTTGCTATTTGGACAGTTGTCCTTTTGTATTTTTATGGTGGTAGGTTTTCCAAACGAGATCTGGGGATCTAGCACCAGGCATTGTGGGATATAGGGAGGCCTCGAGCCAGTAAATAGCTCTTGAGCTTTAGAAGATGGCCGAGTCGGAGCCAAGGATCAGCTCCGAACCCAACCAGCAAGAAAGAAGGCGAGAAGAATACAACTAACATGGAACGTTATGGTAGGTACATAACTTCTTATTCTGTTTGACGTGGGTATCCTTGAAATTAAAGTGTAAATCTTTGAGAATAGAGTTGTAGAACATGGATACAATCGGATGCATTGGTGGCATGAATGTTGATTTATGATATCTGAATCTGGCATCATTATCTGTATTGCCTTCTGTCTGAAACAACAATTTTAAGTTAAGTAATCTACAAAATTCAGAAATATCATTAGCAAATAAATCTTCAGAGATAAAGAAACCTGGAATGAAATTAAGTCCTTTATTAAGAATATGAATTTGTGTTGCGGACAGTGTTGTAGATGAAATGTTTAACACATTGTTTATTTCTGTACAATCAGTTTCAACAGATCTACCATGTTTTCCACCCCTGTGTTTCCTCCCACCCCGTTTGTACTTTTGGCTAAAGGGATCAAAGAGTTTCTTCATATGGAAACTGGCGAGTTGGCGGAATGCTGTATACTGGACTCTAAAGTAGTGGGGGAATCCTCCCCTGATTCATCACAACTTGAATTATTCGATTTTTTTCAAGATTAATCTGGTTCTTTTCCTTTTATTGACCTTCCTGTGAGAAGGCTCAAACCTAACATGTTTGTTACTTGAGAAGGGTTGCCCCCTTCATAATCCCTTAAATCCCGTTAAAATTTACCCATTTTCTTGTCATTTAGTGTCTGTTCAAGGCTGAGAAGGTCCCGTCCCAATTTCTGTAGGTTATTTGAATAGCCCTCCTGACCTTCAAACTTACTGATATCATTACACATATCAGTAATTTCCAATATGTCCAAGTACACGTATTTGGATGGCACCAGGACAAACGGCAGTTACTTTCATAAACGTTCTCTTACTGGCTTAATATAGTTGTACTTCTCAGTCAGCAAGGTTACCAGATGCTTCAGCTATGGTTGTACCTCTCAGACAACTGGATTATCAAACGCTCTTCAGCTCAATAGATCTATAAGGATCTAGAATACTCCTCCTCCTTATTCAAAAGGCATATACAGACCACACCATCAGGATAAACTAGTTCTTATTCCACAAGATGAATACACATCACAAGACATTTTTTAGTTTATTTTACGACTTTATTGCAAAGCAGACATGAAGTAGGCTAGCGCTTTCACCTGTAGGCTTTCTCAGGCCAATGACATTAAACAAATACTTAGTCTTTTTATACGTATTCTATTCCCTTTTTTTCTGATGTCACATCCTGTATAAATTAATACAATTCATGCTATATTAATTCTATCTATTATATTTAACTTGGTATATACGAGCATATAGATATTTATAAAAAAAAATTTAAAATATATCAAATACCAACAAAGATAAAAACAAAAATAAAAACAAAATTTAAAAAATCAATAATGCATCCATTTATATATAACGTTCATATACAAAGACATATGAAAGTACAAAGTGTATATGACATGCATCTTTGTATATATATATATATATATATATATATATATATATATATATAAATATTACAAATATATAAATATTTCACTAACTACATTATATGGATTTTCAGAAATTCTAGTTAGGTTACAGCAAAGGACAATTTCCATTGCAATATTAATTTTATAACCTCCTAGCTTTTAGTACAGGTTTGATAGGAACCCTATCATTCAATCCAGGTTTGTGGTCCGCTCTAAACCTGATTATCCATTTCATTTAATTTTGTTCCGTCCCATTAGATATATCCCCTCGTCTGATAGTGACATTATTTACTTGGATAACCATAAATTTAAAAACATATTCTATAGATGTCTCTTGTACATGTTTTGATAATGCATTATTACGGATCCTATTCTTATATTGTATAAATGTTCTCTCATTCGATCCCTTAACCTACGATCTGTCTTGCCCACATAAAATGCAGGACAATTTACACATGTAGCAAGGTATACCACATGGCTAGTATTGCATGTGGCTTGTACATGGAATGTATAACTCTGTTGTGTTAATACATGAGCAATATCTACATTTGTAGCATGGTTTAGTTCTTCCACTACCTGTGTGTGGACTTACTTTTCCCACCTGGTTAGGACCACAAAGCATCCTATATAGATTAAGCTTATTTTTATATAGGAACTTAGGATGACTACCTATTATATAAAGTATATTAGAGTCTGTAGTAAGTATATCCCAATATTTCCTATATATATCTTGGATGCCTTTGACATCTTGTGTATAGTATATAGGTACTTTTAATTCATTTACCATATGACTTTCACCTTTCTTAGATTCTATAACTCCAGTATTTCCCTTCCTATCTGCAAAGTATGGATATGCCTTGCTTTCTCTCATAGTGTCCATATCCATTAAACCCACTTCTATTTCTTCTGGTTTATATGACCTGTCCAAAAATTTTTGTTTCAGTCTATTTATCTCATCCCTATATCCAGAGCTAGTAGAGTTCAATCGTGAGGCCCTCATCCCTTGACCTTTAACTATATTTGTAAATATAAATTCCAGATGCATACTACTTCATGTAGGAAGGAGTCCTATAACAGCTCTTTCTATAGACACCAGTGTTTAAAAGCCCATCTGGTAGCTTTTCCACATACACATCTAAGTATGAAATAACTTCTTTGGATGCTGCCATCACAAATTTTAGGTAGTGTGTGACTGAATTATCTTTTCTAAAAATTCATAAAGCTCCACTTCTTCTGCTTTCCAAATAAGGAAAAGGTCGTCCACGAAATGTGTGTAAAAATGGACTCTCTTTAAATTCTATCATTTTAAATAGACACATGTCTTCCCAATCTGCCATTACTAAGTTGGCGTAGCTATTGGCACAAGTGCCCATAGCCATGCCATCTTGTTGGATGTATATTTGGCCATTAAACGTGAAAACATTATTAGTCAATACTATTTCCATTAGATCACATATAACCTCAATATGGGCTCGTGTATAGGTCTCATCCCTTTGTAAACATCTATAGATACTTCCTATTCCATCTTTATTAGGTATCATAGTGAATAGGGATTGGACATCTAACGTAACTAACCAGTTTTTTTCACACTCATAATTTTTCGAGGTCTCATCATATAACATAATCAAAAACTGTTTCGTATCTCTCAGGATATGGGTATACTTATTTACCACAGGTCTCAGAAGGGACTCTAAATACAATGAAATGGGTTCTGTTACCCACCCCCTGCCTGCAACTATAGGTCTCATGGGGGGGTCTGTGGGGATTTTATGGATTTTAGGCACTCCTTGTATGCAGGGTATGGTTGGATTCTCAACTAAAAAGTACCTATACAATTCCTCATTTATTTTACCTTGGTTATATAGTTCACTCAGTCTTGTCACGACCCGTCCTATGACTTTATCTGTTTTATTTATATCAATCTTTCTATAAATTTGCTCATGATCCAACATATTGCACATGCTTATGATATATTTCTCCATGTCCATTACGACTATCGGCCCGCCCTTGTCGGCTGGCCTAATCATAATACTGGAGTCATCCCTTAAAATTCGAAGTGCTTCTCTCTCTGTTTCGGTTTTAAATTCCCATACCACCTTTTATTTCTGTTCTTCTTCTCATGTTCATATAGCTCTTGTTCTATCAGTTTAGAGAATGCATCAATCAATGGATGTAATATAGGGACATGTGTACTGGGCTTTCTAAACGAATACCTATCTAATGTATTTCTTCCCCAAATTCCAATTTTAATTGTAGATTACGCGTAAACAATTTTAAGTCTACTATACTCTCTGTAATGTCACTCTTATTGGAGGGAATAAATGTAAGTCCTTTCTCAAGTACATAACTCTCCTCATTTGATAGCTGTCTAGCTGAAATATTCCATATTAGGGATTTTTGGTCCCTTGCCACATTTTCTTTAGTGTTGGACCCACATAATTGGAGTCTACTGCTCTCTTCCTCTGTCGTCCCCTGCTTATAGATCGATCTCTCCCCCCTCCACCCCTCCACTGATTCACAATGGGGAAAGGGGCCTTTTGTTTAGAGTACAGGTTACTATTCTTATTAGTGTCATGTGAGTTATTACTAACTTGATTTCTTGTGAGAGTTTCATCAGTATCTTCACCTGTCACATTAGTCTGTATATTTATATCACTTTCTGTTATAATTTCCCCATCTCTAGGGTCATTTTCTATAACATCCGGTGATAACAGACTTATTTCATTTTCTTTATGGTTACGTATCATTGCTGTTGTAACCACTACTCTCTTATTTTTACTTATCTGCACTCTCTCCTCATTTTTATTATTAATCAAGTCATTACATTGAATATCAGATGCATCTTTAGATATAATACCAAATGTATTATCAGATTTATTGATCTTTTCAGTCTCTCTTCCATTTCTCTGGGCACTGTCAAATCTAGGCCAAGTGAAAACATGGCCTTTTTTAAAATCTTCAGTGTCCCTTCTGATTTTGTTTTGTTTCTGTTCCAAGAGTTTCTTTTCATATAGAAATACATTATCCAATAATTTCTCAATTAAACTGTCTAAAACATGATTAGGATATACTTTATATAAGTATAGTTGTTGCTCTTTAACGCGCTGTCTCAGCGTTACTTCTTGTGGCAAAAAATAACCATTCAACAGTTCCATGTATCTAATGCTTATCTCTATATTTATCTGTTGCCACATATATAATAGGTCGGGATAAACAGTACCTGTAGTTGGCATTTTTAAAATGCGTAAACCTCGTGGAATTATTCTTCGACTTATGCAGACTTCGAAATGCTGCCGCTGAAGTTGAAGTCGTTTCAACTTTATAAAATCTGATTCCATTTCATTCAATAATGTAGACAGCCCTTTATAATCCACTTCGGTTGCACCATCATTCATAGTGTCGTAAATGACATCATACGTTAGTAAAGGATTAACTTCTCCGGTCACGGCATTCTCAAACCTAGTCCTGTTATTTCGTTGCACTTCGGGTTTATAAGGTAGTTCAATGGAGGTGATAGATAATTCTGCCATAATCACAGTGTGGTAGAAAACAGCCAAGAAATAAATAATCGAAAATATTACCACCACACCGTGGATGCCACTCCTAAAATAAGTATAATAAATAAGTACAAGTATTTGGATGGCACCAGGGCAAACGGCAGTTACTTTCATAAATGTTCTCTTACTGGCTTAATATAGTTGTACTTCTCAGTCAGCAAGGTTACCAGAAGCTTCAGTTATGGTTGTACCTCTCAGACGACTGGATTATCAAACGCTCTTCAGCTCAATAGATCTATAAGGATCTAGAATACTCCTCCTTATTCAAAAGGCATATACAGACCACACCACCAGGATAAACTAGTTCTTATTCCACAAGATGAATACAATCACAAGACGTCTTCTAGTTTATTTTACGACTTTATTACAAAACAGACATGAAGTAGGCTAGCGCTTTCACCCGTAGGCTTCCTCAGGCCAATGACATTAAACAAATACTTAGTCTTTTTTACATATTCTATTCCCTTTCTTTCTGATGTCACATCCTGTATCAATTAATACAATTAATGCTATATTAATTCTAACTATTATATTTAACTTGGTATATACGAGTATATAGATATTCATAAAAAAATGTTAAAATATATCAAATACCAACAAAGATAAAAACAAAAATAAAAACAAAATTTAAAAAATCAATAATGCATCCATTTATATATAACGTTCATATACAAAAACATATGAAAGTATAAAGTGTATATGACATGCATCTTTGTATATATATAAAAATATTACAAATATATAAATATTTCACTAACTACATTATATGGATTTTCAGAAATTCTAGTTAGGTTACAGCAAAGGACAATTTCCATTGCAATATTAATTTTATAACCTCCTAGCTTTTAGTACGGGTTTGATAGGAACCCTATCATTCAATCCAGGTAAATAATGTCACTATCAGACGAGGGGATATATCTAATGGGACGGAATGTAGCCGTACGTGCAGGGGTCTGACTGAATTCATCTTGGATTAACTCCCTTGCTGTTGGTCGGTGGCGTGCTGTTATTTTCAGGATTTACTATCCAAGGAAGGATGGATTTTAGGTTTGTGTGTCACCTAGCAAGACATAAACTTTTCTTTATGGCATGGGGAAGTCATATTTGGTATGATTCAGAATAAAACAAATGGCTGCATCCTAATATTGATTTGAATACTATAACAGGTACTGGTTTCCATTTGACTGCTTTGGCCTTTTTTTCTGCATTTTTGCGTGCTTCAAACTTGGCACTCGATAAATGTTTATTTATATAACCTAGTTTGATGGTGCTCAGTTTTTGTGGCCAACAAGTCCTAGATATATATTTTTTATCAGTATCAAACAGCGGGGTGTGCGATTGGAACTGATTCTACATTAGTATACAAATGAAAAGATTTGGTTATTTAAAGCGGGGGCTCCGTTTTGATTTATAACACCCGCTTTGCATTTGCTGAAGTAATCGTGGATTTTTTACAAGGCCACACAAGTCCTAATAATACTTTCCAATACTGGGCATTAAAAGTGCTTGATGTGAACTATTGGGACTTCATCGTGGGCATATAAATGGAAGGTCGTGTTATCAAAGTGGATGCCCTTTCGAATTACAACACCTGATTGGGTTTGCTGAAATAATTTTGGACTAGTAAGGCCAAACAAGTGTCAAAAACCTTTTCATCAGTGTTCAAGGTGAACTATTGGGTCTGAACTAATGCTGGCATACAAATGGAAGATCCTGATATTGTAATCGGATGCTCTGTTGGTTTGTGACATCCGCCTTGTTTTGCTTATTTAATTTTGGAGTTTCTGATTTAAAAAACATATATATATATGTATATGTGAATGTGATGTTTTTTCACTTAACTTTCAGCTTCTTCTAAAAGTTTAATGTAACATTAGGGTTTGAATGTTTGATTGATGTTGACCAATTGAACTGGTTGAATGTGGGGATATAAATGACAGGTATTAGATTTGGAAGTGGATGTCTTTTGGATGCATGACACCCGCTCGTTGTTGCTAACTTTGACTTTTGGACTTTTCTCCAATACATGTGCGAGTTCTAGGGGCTCTTATACAATGTTTGTTCTTTTTGGAAGCTATACATCACATTAGAACAGTTACATTTGATTTATAGTGTATATACCTTAATTGTACACCAGATGTCATATATTAGGTGAGTGAGGGATTTATTGATAATTTCAAATAGATTATTTAATTTTAGTTATTTATCATTCTTAGGAATAGGTGCCTTTTGGTCCAGGACATTCTTTTAAAAAATACACAAGGTTACCCTTTAGGGATGTAGGACCACTGTATTACAATGTAGGCATCTATTTTACATCATACTTATATTAATAGGTATCCCCACTTTTTAAGTCCTGTATTTAGAAACATTGTTTAAACTCAACATATACAGGTACCCCAATATAGTACTGACTGACTTGACTTTTGCAATTTATGATTTCACTCATGGTATACTAGTGAAATAGTAATTTCCTTTCTATTTGAAATGCTGGTTTGGATATCAAAAAATGCTTTAGTTTTACTGAAATAGGATTGTGGTTTATTGTTGAAACAAGAGGTTTCATTTACTAGAATGCTGGCCTGAGGGTTCCAACTTTTAGGGGCATATATAGAAAAACTTAATTGAGCCTGCCAGTCTTTTTAGGAAGTGAAGATCCTGTCTGGGCGAATGGTTTGGTTACAGTTGGCAACTTGTCTGGAATTACGGTCCTGGTTCCTCTCGCTCTCTATTTTCATATCCATTCAATTTACCTTCAGGTGAGGTCCCCCCAGTCTTCTGGGACAATATAAAAAAATTAATAAACAACATTGGATGGTCACAAAGAATTTTATTTTTTCTATTTTCACTTTTTTGGAACTCAGTACTGTACATGATATACAGGGACTGTTATTGATCCTTGAATTAGTAGTAATACTTATGACTGGGGTGGAAACATAGCACTTGAAATAGGGGTCAAGAAAGACTCATTTAACATAGTAGCTATTATTGATGACATCCTGGTGGTCTATGTTCTAAACACTTCATGTGTTAAGTCTCATATGCATCAATCAAACAGCGGCCTTTGTAGTTCTCACAGTTAAAGATACTATATTCTATAAGATTTTTGGTGAGGACCTGGAACTGTTTCAAAAAATTTTAGACTCCAGTATTCATTGGTGACTTCCTGTATGCTGTAATAGAATTGATAATATTCATTATGGATCTCACAGATTTACTGAGGGGCCTCTCAGCTGATAGGAATGATTTGGCAGCTTTTGGACTTACTAATTTGGGGCAAGACATTAATAAGGAAGCTTCAGCAACAATTAACAGTTGTGAAACTTCATTTCATAAATTGAACAAAAGTATGAGGACACTAAGGGCGAATGTATGGCATGTCAAACTCTTCAAAGCCTACTTAGCCAAAGATATATAACCCAGGGGGTTGAGGGTAAGAATACAACCACTGGTCTCTGAAGCAGATTCCATTTTATTGGAACAATGGGCTGAGGCTCAACACAAATAGTCAATGGAATTTGTTAAAGTTTTGGCGGCATATCATGAGAGAACCATAGATAAACACATATTGGAAATTACTGATATGTGTAATGATATCAGTAAATTTGAAGGTCAGGAGGGCTATTCAAATAACTTACAGAAATTGGGACAGGACCTTCTCAGCCTTGAACAGACACTAAATGACAAGAAAATGGGTAAATTTCAACGGGATTTCAGTGATTATGAAGGGGGGGCAACCCTTCTCAAGTAACAAACATGTTAGGTTTGAGCCTTCCCACAGGAAGGTCAATAAAAGAAAAAGACCCAGATAAATCTTGAAAAAATCGAATAATTCAAGTTGTGATGAATCAGGGGAGGATTCCTCGACTACTTTAGAGTCCAGTATACAGCATTCCGCCAACTCACCAGTTTCCATAAGAAGAAACTCTTTGATCCCTTTAGCCAAAAGTACAAACTGGGTGGGAGGAAACACGGGTGGAAAACATGGTAGATCTATTGAAACTGATTGTGCAGAAATAAACAATGTGTTAAACATTTCATCTACAACACTGTCCACAACACAAATTAATTTTCTTAATAAAGAACTTAATTTAATTCCTGGTTTCTTTATCTCTGAAGATTTATTTGCTAATGATATTTCTGAGTTTTGTAGATTACTTAACTTAAAATTGTTTTTTCAGACAGAAGGCAATACAGATAATGATGCCAGATTCAGATATCATAAATCAACATTCATGAAAAACAATGCATCCGATTGTATTCATGTTCTATAACTCTATTCTCAAAGATTTATACTTTAATTTCAAGGATACCCACGTCAGATAGAACAATGTGTCCAGGAAGGAGATGGATACTATAGTTGAAATGGCTAACAATAAGAAATTAGTAATACTATCAGCAGACAAAGGGAAGTCCAGTTGTAGTACAGGATTGGTCATCATATAATTCTGAAGCAATGCAACAATTATCAGATAATAGATACTATACACATATGGTGATTGATCCCACACTAGGATTCAAAAAGAAAATAGATGAATTCTTACAATCAGCTAGAGAGGAAGGTATTATAACACAGGATATTCAACATCATCTTACAGTAACAGATCCCTGTAATCAATATATTTACTTCCTCCCTAAGATTCATAAGGACCCAATACATCCACCTGATAGACCGATTGTCTCGGGTAGAGGCTCCATCACAGAACCATTATCTCAATTCCTTACATTACATCTTAAGCCTTTGCTCCAATGTGTTAGAGCAAGAATACAAGATATGACCGAATTCCTCAGGATTATAGCAGATATGCAGCTTGAAGAAGGGTGGTATTTGTGTACTTTGGACGTTTCTGCATTATACACCAACATCCCCCATTGGGCAGGCCTTGATGCTTTGGAATATTGGCTAACAAAGTCAGAATTATACCCACCAGGTTTCAATACATTGTTACTCTGCTTGGCGGAGCATGTATTAACCAAAAACGTGATTTTCTATTTTAATGAATGTTATCTACAGACCAAAGGTAAGGCCATGGGGGCCTCATTTGCTCCTATATATGCAGACCTCTTTATGGCTTATATTGAAGATCAAATCATTTATGATGGAGCACACAACATCTACATGGATGAGACTGATATATGGAGGAGGTATTTGGATGATTGCTGGATGGTATGGAGATCTGACATCGTATATCTCAAGGAGTCTGTTACCTATTTGAATGAAAACAAATGGGGTATTGAATTTACGATAACTTATGACACTAATCAATTACCTTTTTAGATGTCTTAGTAACAAGAAATGTAGATCATACACTAAAAACAGAAATTTATCGTAAATATCCCCAATACAACTCCTTACTCCATGCCTCCAGCTTTCACCCCCCCCCCCATATTTGCAGAAACATTCCAAAATCACAATTTCTTCGATAAAGGAGGATTTGTTCAGAGGAAAGCACATTTACGACCTATGAGTCAGATTTATCTGTAAAGTTTTAGAACCGTAGATATAAAAAAGATGATATCGCTCAAGGTAGACGGTATGCTACTAACACAAATAGGGAGAATCTGCTACAATATAAGGAGCACAAACAGAAATCCAATTCTCAAATTAGATTTGTCACCACATATGGGAGGAATACGACTACACTTATCAATTGTGTGCAGAGACATTGGAATATATTGTTAGCAGACAACAAACTAAGAGCAATATTAGATGACATATGTCACTTCTCTTACAGACAGGGCTAGAACATGGGGTCCTTTTTTAACCATTACAAACATATCAACAGAAAAGAAAATTTATCTAAACAAAATCTTACAAGGGGGCCCTCTATTGGGATGCTTCCCATGTGGCCATTGTACACATTGTAATATGTGTAAAACAAAGGAATTCACTAGTAAGAACACTGGTGTCGTTTTTTTCAATCGGATTCTTTGCAAATTGTCAATCAGATTGGGTGATCTATTTGGCGTCCTGCAATTGTTCAGCCTTTTATGTAGGACAAACTTCCCGTTGTGTCAAATTCAGGATCTCAGAACATCTTAGTGATATTAGGACTAGTAAATCTACAAATGCACTGTATAAACATACAATAAACCATCCAAAAGCCAAGTTTAGATTCACTGTGATTGACATCATACAACAAAATCCAAGCAACAAATCAGGCTGGCATAGAATATTAAACAAAATGGAAAAGAAATGGATTATTAAATTAGGTGCACTGTTTTCCTCTGGCTTAAATGAAAAAAAAAAAAAAAATATATATATATATATATATATATATATATATATATATATATATATATAAATGAATATATACAAATGAATATATGTATGTAATTATGCTTATGGACTGTAGGTGGCGCTGGACCAATCTGTATATATGTTGTAATTTGTAACCGATGCAGACACTGAGGAAGGCCTAACGGCCGAAACCGGTATGTTCTTTCTCCTCCTTCCTTCAATAAATGGATTATTGTCCACTGGTTGCCGGCTCTACCAAGTTTTGTATCACTAGGATAGCAGCCATTACTATGATTTTGTGATCACATAAGCAAAAAAATAGTAATCAGCAAAGCAAATATTAATTTCCAACCAAGACTGATAAGAGAATATCCCTCTAGTCTCTATCTGTCACATGGAACAGTACATGATCAGTTGAATTGTTTTATTGTAGAAATAGTCATCATGCACATTTGTTTTAATGACCTTAAATATTATGCAGACTAGAAATGAAGCACGTCATGCAGGTCACAGTTGCAGAAGGTTTTAGTCCAAAGATTAGAAAAAAAGTTGAGGATTTGTTTATATGCATTTTTTTATATATATATAATTTTGGCTAGAAGTATATCATGGTCAAAGTTAGGCACAGCTAGGTGCCAATTTAGGCATCTGAACTCGGTGCACATTTTCAGTGGGATGCCTGCAGGTAGGAATATGACTGCAGTCTGTATCATTTAACATGCAAGCATGAACACCAAAGTCTGCCAAACTGTTACAAGAATTTATGGTTCAGTGATGATGTTCCTCATCTCACATTGCTGCAGTCATAACCTGTGGGTAGTCCGCTGTCCTCTGTCGGCCCGAATACCAAAGTGTTAGGCTGGCGTCGGTCATGGTCGCTCAGATCTGACGTCAGTATGCCGTGGTACTAAAGCGCATGACCGACGTCATATCCTCAGTCTTTCTTGCCGCATGGTCCGAAGCAGAAGCAGCGTTTGCAAGTGCCGTTCGGCGTCCTGAAATTTTCGTATTCTGAGTTTCAGACTGAAAACCAAGTTGGGCTAAGTACCCCGTTGGGGAATATTTTTGTCTTTTCTTGCCTCCGTTAAATCCGGATGTCAGAAAAAGTGAATAATTGTATTTCTTGTGGGAAACAGATACCTCCTAGGGATTACCACTCTCTGTATTCCTTGCTTGGGGCCTGAGCACGACGTAGTCGGGTGTCGCTTTTGTGCTAGATTTAATAAGCGCACCATTAAACGTAGGTTAGATTGTGCTAGGCTTGTCTTCGGTAAGCGGTGTAATTACAATATGCCGTCGGATCCTCCGACGCCCGCTACCGCTAAGAAGTGTAAGGAAAAATCGTTAAAGTCCAAGCAGGATGAGTCGTCCGTTCCGGACGCCGGTTCTTTAGAAGCTACGGTGGAATCTGTGGATCCAGCCGAGGTTTCAGCTGAGTCTCAGGGGGAGCCTTTAATTTTGCAAGATGTGGCCTTTCAGGAGTCGGGTCAGGCTGAGGGGGCTTCTCAGGTTGCTGTACTCTCTTCTTTACATAAGGTGGTTAGGCCTTCTCCCTCTGTCTCTAAGGTACCTTCCAAGGTCAGGCCTGGTTTGTCTTCCTCTGGTGTCAGTCCTAGTTCTGCAGGTTCTGTACCTAAAAAACACATGCTTAAAATGGCAGAAGATTTGATTACCTTGATCAGAGGTTCTATGCCCCCTCCAGATAAGAGGCCTAGGGTGGAGCCAGAGGTGGAAGGATTGGAACATTCTTCAGATTACTCAGAGTCTTCGGCTGAAGACATTCAGGATTTTCCCCCTTATTCTGATTCAGACGCAGAGGATTCTAGTCCTTCTGCTTCCCCTCCAGAGGATTTTTCTTTTTCAGAAACCCTGCATTCTATGAGGGAGCATTTTAAATGGGAAGGTCAGAATTTCTCAGATTCCCGAAAGAGGCTTAGGGAATTCTTGTTTTTACCACAACGTAGGCCCTTGGCTATACCTCCTGTTTTAGATGTTGTTCAGGATGTTTTCTCTGAGGCTTCCCTTAATCCAGACTCTTTGCCTCCTGCCCCGGTTAAGCCAGACAGGTATTACAGAGTGCCAGAGGCTCATAAATATTTGTATAAGAGCCCAAGGGCTGACCCAGAAACTATTAGCCAGGGACCTAAGGGTGTCAGGGCTTCTGTTGTAAAGAATCCAGTTCCTATGGATAAAGATTCTAGAGCTTTGGATAGGTGGGGTAAAAAAGTGTATACCTCTTCCACTCTTGCAATGAGGGCTTTGAATTGCCAGTTTCATATGCTGAACTACCAGAATTTTCTCCTTAGTCAGTTAAAATCTAGGGTGGATGCTTTAGCAGAGGGCATAGAGTGTAAGGAATTACAGGATTTGGTTCATGCCTCTGATCAGGTGGGTAAGCATTCCTTGCGGTGTGGTTTTGATGCTTTACAGGCTTCTTCTAGGGTGGCTGCCACTGGATCAGTTATTCGTAGGCATGCCTGGCTTAAGGATCAGAACTTGTCAGAGCATGTTAAAGCTCGTATTTTGGATGCTCCCCTTCAGTCTGAAGTTTTGTTTGGTTCTCCTGTGGAGTCAGTCTTGAAGAAAATGGAAGACAAAGCTAAGTCTATGCAGACTGTTAAGGATTTTTTACAGGTGCAGCCCCCTAAGTTTAGCAGAAATTGGCCTACTTAAGGGATGGGCTTACCCTTCTTCTGATTTACAGTCTAGGGGCAGATCTAGACGTGGTAGGGGTAGAGCTCATGCACAGGGTTCTTTCAGGCCTAGGACGTGGAGTTCCCCTGCACAGTCTACAGGTGAGGGCAGGGGCCAGTCCTTTCGTAAACAGACCCAATGACCTGCATCTTCAGCTGCCCGATCCTTCCTGTCTGGCAGCTCCTCTGGGAGGAAAGTTGGCACTTTTCAGGCAAAATTGGCTTTTAGTCACCCAGGACAAATGGGTGTTGGACATTATAAACCGAGGCTACAAGTTTTATTTCCACACATTGCCTCCTTTCAAAGGCATGCCAGACGTTCCTCCTCAGCAAAAGGTGGAGGCTCACAAACAGATTTCTTTACTTCTACAAATGGGGGCTATCCAGCAGGTCCCTCCGTCAGAAGTGGGCCTAGGATTTTATTCTCGCCTGTTTCTTGTACCAAAGAAAGGAAACACTTGAGAGGCCAATTCTGGATTTGTCTATTCTCAACACATACCTGGACATTCCAAAATTCAAAATGTTGACTTTGCAACAACTTCTGCCTCTGCTAGGCAAAGATCACTGGATGGTAACTCTGGATCTCAAAGAGGCTTATCTTCATATTCCTATCAGGCCCAGCTGCAGGAGATTCCTGCGTTTTGGCTGGGACTTTACATTATCAGTTCTCTGCATTGCCCTTTGGCTTATCTACTGCCCAGGGTGTTCACAAAGGTTCTGGCTCCGGTGATAGCCTTCTTAAGGTTAAGAGGAATACAAATTTATCCTTATTTGGACGATTGCCTGATTCTTGCTCAAGACAAAGACAAGCTACTTCACCATCTACAGTATGTTATGGCAGTGTTAAGGTGCCTAGGGTATTCTGTGAACGAAATAAAGTCCAGTCTAGAACCCTCTCAGGACATGTGCTTTCTGGGTGTGAGACTGAATACAGCCTCTCAGATGGCGTTTTTGACCCCGGACAAGCAAAGAAATCTTACCCTTTACTTCCAACAATTGTCTCTACGGTCCAGGCTGACTGCAAGGACAGTCCTTCAAGCCTTGGGGTTCATGGCATCTTGTATTCTGGTGCTTCCCAATGCCAAACTGCATATGAGGAAGCTACAATGGTATCTCAAAAGTGTATGGACTCAACACTGCCACGATTTGGACACTGTCATTCAGATAATACCTTGCATTCAAAAGGAATTTTTGTGGTGGGCTCAGGAATGCCACCTAAACAAGGGACTCTCTGTGACCCGACCAGAGGCGAGGCAGATCTTAACGACAGATGCCTCAGACAAGGCTTGGAGAGCAAACCTCAATGGAAAATGGGTTCAAGACACGTGGCCTGCCAGACTTCAACATTTGCTTAGCAACATGAAGGAGATGTTAGCAGTCCAATTTGCATTAATGGCTTTCAAGGATCTACTTCACCCAGGACAAGTGTTGATTCAAACAGACAACACAACTGTCATGTGGTACATCAACAAGCAAGGGGGAACCCATTCGTACCCTCTTTGCAGGCAAGCTATGATTTTGTGGGAGACTGCTCTCAGTTTGCACCTCACTCTTCAGGCAAGGTTTCTGCCAGGAGCACAAAACTCCTTAGCGGATGTTTTGAGCAGACAGATGGTGGATCCCCACGAGTGGAAATTGGATCCTCATGTATTTCGACAGTTGACAGTGATTTGGGGGACCATAGACATAGATCTGTTCGCTTCTCCACTAAATTTCCAGCTGCCAAAGTTTTGCACAAAGATGTTTCATCCAAAAGCTTGGAAAGTGGATGCTCTATCATTCAGTTGGAACAATCTTCACGTCTATGCCTTTCCTCCTCTGCCTCTCCTTCCCAAGGTGCTCTTGAAGGTCAGACAGGACAAGCCCTCCATGATTCTAATAGCTCCAGATTGGCCACGTCAGCACTGGTACCCTCTGCTGAGGAGTTTAGTACGGGAGCCTCCTTGGCCTTTGCCATCAATTCCACACCTTTTGTCCCAGGCAGGCAATCATTTCCTCAATGTCAGGATACAGTCCCTGCATCTGACAGCCTGGCATATTCTGTTCTAGACCCTGGAGGGTCGCAGCTTCCTCAACAAGTTTTGAATGCTATTTTGTAGGCCAGACGGCCTAGTACAAGGAAAGTTTATGTTGATAAATGGAGGAGATTTTTTCTTTGGAGCAAAGCAAAGAGCTTTGATGTTTCAGTACCTACTTTGAGTGTTTCACTTCAGTATCTTACAGAATTACTAGACAAAGGTTTGTCTTTCTCCTCTGTAAAAGTTCATGCTGCAGCCATTTCTGCTCACTATGACTGTGACCCACCATTATTCTCTCATCCTTTGTTTAAGCAATTTCTTAGAGGGGCAAAGAACATAAGACCCCCACGTAGAGCTCCTACTCCTTCCTGGGATCTCAATTTTGTGTTGGAAAAACTCACTTTACCTCCTTTTGAACCTGCAGCTACAAAGTTTTTGTCTTGGAAGACTGCTTTTTTGTTGGCCATTACGTCTGCTAGAAGGGTATCTGAATTACAGGCTCTGATGGCAGTTGAACCCTTCCTGATTTTTCATAAGGATAGGGTATCCCTGCGTACTAACCCTACTTTTATGCCTAAAGTTGTTTCAAATGTGGCCTTGAACCAATCTATTCATTTGCCTACATTTTATGCTGATCCCCAAAATAAAGGGGAGAAAATTTTGCACTCTTTGGATATTCACAGGCAGTTGCGTTATTATTTGAGCAGAACTAAAGGGTTCAGACAGTCTCAACAGTTGTTTGTTTCTTTTGCTTTGGGCTCTCAGGGAAACCTGTTTCTAAACAAACTATTTCTAAGTGGATTGGCCATTGTATTGCTTTTTGTTATTCTCATCATGGTAAGGAGATTCCGGCTGGAATCAGACCTCATTCCACTAGGGCTACTGCCACTTCTACTGCTTTTTAAGGGTGTAGCTACTAAAGATATTTTGGAGGCAGCTACTTGGAGTTCAGTGCACACTTTTTCTAAACATTACCATCTCCCTCTTTATTCCAAATCTAGGGCTGGGTTTGCCACTGCAGTTTTACAGGGCATGTTAGCAGCTCCCAATGCTTTATGATTTTGCCAACCTCCCTTTACCTTTGCTTTGGGATTCTACCCACAGGTTATGACTGCAGCAATGTGAGATGAAGAACATAGTACAGTTTTGTACCTACCATAAATGTAGATGTTCGAAGATCCACATTGCTGCAGTCCAATTTACCCTCCCTCCTTCCCCACTGTAGTTTGGGGTGGTTGTGTGGCTTGGGTTGTAAATATTGTTTGTACATGGGTGGTTGGATGTTTTTCTGTTTTTGGCTATGGCCTTTCTTTTTAGGGCCTTCTGACATCTGGGGCAAGAAAGACTGAGGATATGACGTCGGTCATGCGCTTTAGTACCACGGCGTACTGACGTCAGATCTGAGCGACCATGACCGATGCCAGCCTAACACTTTGGTATTCGGGCCGACCGAGGACAGCGGACTACCCACAGGTTATGACTGCAGCAATGTGGATCTTCGAACATCTACATTTATGGTAGGTACAAAACTGTACTTTTCTAGTACCATTTGCCTTAGGCTTTCAGTAGCATTTAATTTTAAAGTATTACTTTTTATTTAATGAGACATGGGAAATATGAATTTTTACACATGAATTTGAGAACATGACATGCACCCTTTTCTAGCATACTCCTAGCATCATCCTGCTATGTCAGCAAAACAAGCAAATGTTTTTGTGGTACTATTTCAAAATAAAAATAATGGCAAAAATGCAATCTATTAATCCAGCATGCTAATTTTGCTTGTTTCATGAGCCTTTTCTGGATTGCTAAATGGTAATGTTAATAGTTTGCAAATTGTGTTAATTGGTTAATTAGAAACTGGCAAACAGTGACATTCTGTTACTAGATTTGAACTCCATTTCATGTTTTACTGAATATTCTCAATCCATCTCTTCTGAACCGGAGGTATTGTATGTTTACAGTTAAGAGCATGATTGCAAACATACCAGTAACTAGTTCACTGCTAGAAAGCTCCACTATGGAATCTGGATTTTTTCGGTCCATCTCTATTGTGTGTGTGTGTGTGTGTTCAAATATTAATTTTAAACTAATAGCTGAGCATAAACGGACAACCAACAGCAACTAAGCTGAGCAGTTTGGCTCTGAATAGTTTTCACTGGACCAGCAGTTTTCAGAATTCTGACGTTAATTATGAAGTAGTTTTCGACATCATTTTTGGTGATAACTGAATCTAGGATCCCGGATGAGCTGGCTTAACTGGTGTCTTTAGACTTCTGGTTTGTAATTCTATGCTGAATTTGTTTTAGTAGGATTATGAAATCAGCATGGTAATATGCCTACGATATTGTTTGGCTGTGAAGTTCTCACTAAAGCATCTTTGATTTTCCTACCTGAGCTTTTATCTGCAAGTTGAGATTAATCGTGTTCTACAGAACTGCAGTCTCATCAGAACAGTTTGTACCAAAGTGTCTTGGTGTACAGGGCTTCAGTTTTTGGTGACCCAGTCTAGCACTTCTTCAGATGTTTTCCTGTGGAAATGTTAGAACAGTTGTCAAATAGTAAGCACTTCTGTAACAATTATTAGCTGCCAGTTCAGAGTATTTGCAAATTTCTTAATGCCCATCAATGTACTTGGCCTAAGGCTTTTTTTAAGTAATTTTCAAAAGCTTTTGTCCACATTTTGACATCAGATGTAGTTTGCATAGCTTTCTACTGTTTGCAGTTACCCAACAATGAGTAGAAAGCCTGTGGATTTTGAACTGAGAAAAGTGGGCTACTCTATGGATAGTAGTAGCAGTAGGGTGATCAAGAGCATGAGGGAAGAGGACTCCCAAGATGGTGCACATTAACACCTTAATTTTATCTCTCCCAGTGTGAAAACAGAAACTCAGAATTTAGGAAAGAGAACCAGTTAATTTGTCTTTTGGGGTAAATTTCAGTTACTGGCTAATAAAAACAAATCACTGGAGTAGTATATTGACTCAAATAAAAGGCTGGAAGAAGCTTTAAGGAAATATTCAGATGACCCGATAAAACTGCAAAACTCTGATCTTGAAATGAAGAATAGGCTGGTTAAGTACGAGACTGCTGAAGAAGAGATGTTTCAAAAATGGTAGAATTGGAGGAAAGAACATGTAGGGAAACCTAAAATTTTCTGCTGTACCAGAGAAACTGGAAGGAACAGACTATATTAATTTTTTGAAAACCCAAACAAGCAACTGGACTAATATTCCACAGCAGTTCATTGAAAGTGCGCATTGCGTGTATGCATCAAACCTGGCTATGAAAATGCAGCCAAGACTCTAATAGTAAAGATGCCATCCTACCAGCAGGAGTTGATTCTAACAAAACTGAGGCAGAAGGACAGAGTACTTAAAGTTGGAGACTGTGTGTTTGTGGAAAATGATTACTCACTGTACACCAGGCAGAAGAGCAGTAAATTTCAGCAGTTGGGGATTGTTGAGAAGCAGTTGTGAGTTTCAAACTGCTCTGTTCAGTTATCTTCAGAATATTTTTTCCTGCTGGGTCCGTCATTTTTTGATGTCAAACTTGCTAAGGAGGAAATACACACGTTTGTCCAACAAAAAGTGAGTTATCAAGCAAGAGAGGACTCTGCTGCTTAGTCTTCTAATAATAAAGCTTATTGAGAGACTATACCACTGAGACCTTTTCCAGTATTCCAAAGGAAAATGTTGAGAGTCAGAAAAAAGCACAAAAGTTCATTAGAAGAACCTGGAGTGCATTGGAAATGAACCAGTGGCTGAAGCTGGAAGATGGAGATCAACAGGAAGAAATCCAGCAACTCGGAAACCTGTAAATATATGAGGGTTTACAGTCACATTTGTGAAATATAGTGGAACGTGAAAACCTAGAAATATTGGGACCTTTTTTGACTTTGTTAAACTTGTAGAGTACTCCAAAGCATATGCCTTCATGTCATCATTGTTTGGAAGAACAGTAAGACTTGGAGGGAGGTGGAAAGAGGTAACTGCAAGTAAGTTTTTGGTACTATTGTTATAAAACGTAACATATACTGCATGTTAAAAATAAACCTGTTCAGTTATTTTTTGTGCCATATGGATACCAACGTAAATAGGTGCCCTTTTTTCTTATTCAGATTTTAAAAATGTAGGCACTACAATGTTAAAGAAAACCTGGACAAAAGAGTATGATACAAGTAAAACTGATGTGCTTTTTCTTACTTTTGCATAGGAGAATAACTGGATTAAGGGTTTTGATTTGATCTAGTAAGTTTTAAAGAGACGCAAGGAAATGAAAGAACATTGAATAATGTTTTAGAGGAAGAATGAGGTTTAAGGGAAGGCAGGAATTGAATAATCTATGCAGTATTTGGCGTACACTGACTGCACAGAAAAGTGATTGCAACTGAAAATGTTAATATGATTGGTTTTCATTTATATAAATGTATGATTGCTTATGTTATAAGTGCTAATTCAATAAATATGGTTCTTTAAAATACAAATACCAAAGATGTTTGCGAAATAAACCCCAACAAAATAAAATAAATCCTCGCACAAGAGAAGTGGCCAAATAAGGGCACAAGTCTCTGTTGTAGTCCAACTATTTTATTAACCACAGAAACCAAGGCAAAAAACAATAAGCATAAACGCTACTAATACACAAAGCGTTTTCGTGTGAACACTTCATCAGATGCTATGCCTAAAAAACAAGAAGACTTCAAGATATACTCTTACTGATTTGAACTGTCAATCAAAAGCACTAATCAAATCATTTAAATTTATTTAAATTAAAATAAAAATTGTAGAGGTTCTGGTCTGGAAAGCTGACCTAAATAAATAAAAAAACAGTAGATAAACATGGAAAAAATATATGTAGAAAAGTATATATGTGTGTGTGTGTGTATATGTATATATATATATATATATATATATGTGTGTGTGTGTGTGAGAGAAACTCATATAAAATCATATAAAGTCAAGGTATGTGGAAAGGTGTTTATAACAATATATATAAATAAAAACATAACCTGAATAAATAACTCTGTCAAAAACCTATGTTACGAAGGCATAGTTTAGTAAATAAAGACTGCCCTCTTGTGGCCACTTTGCTATACTAAAATGTGTGCTCTAAAGCTTCGCTGCCCTAAGTTTTAAAAACTGTCTTTATAGAAATAGCCTCATTCAGACCAGGGTTTTTAGTGACTTCCAAAACTAATTGCCAGAATAACCCCCTGTATTCTGGCTTTTCCTCCCAAAGGCCACCTCTCATGTCCTTGGGAACAACTTCCAGAACAAAAAATCGAAGAGAGGCTGTAATACAATCCAAGCTGTGTTTAAAAAGAGCATTTTTAATATTGGCATTTCTAATTTCATACATATGCTCATATATCCTATTTTCAGCTTTCTTTCAGTTTTACCTACATAGAATGACATGCAGCTTTGACATGAAGCTGAATAAACCACACCACTAGTGTCACAATTGGCAAATGTGTTACTATTAATATTTTTCTGTCTAGCTTCAATGTAAAAAGAGTCTCCACAGTAAATATAGAGACATTGGTGGCAACAGCCACATTTATAAGTTCCGGTCTTTTTGTTGTGGTTATCACCTTCTAAAATGTCCTTAGTATTACGATCCTTTCTATACATAATTTTTAGGGGTTTAAGCATTCTGGGTCCGATATTTCACTAAATCTATTCCATTCTGTCTCAGCAACTTTCCTAATCTTGGTTGCATCACCAGTAAAATCTGTAATAAAAGCATCTTCGAAACTAACAGTAGGTCTGTGAATAGTATTCTCATTATTCGCATCTCTTAAAGGGGGCGGGTCTCCATACAAGATAGGTATAAACCTAACCTTTCCTCCATTCTTAACTTCATCAATAACTTCTTTAAGAACCTTATCAGGGTAGCCTCTCTTGGAACATTTTACTAATAAAAATATATTTTGTCAAAATCAGAATCGTCCAGAGTTATACGGCTCACCCTAACTAATTGCCCTTTCACTAAATTCTTCTTTTGGTAAAAAGGATTTCCACTAGTATAATAAAGATAAGTTAGAAAAAAGTGGGCTTCCTAAAAATCTTAAAAAGGAATTTACCTGATTCTTTCCTAATATTGATGTCCAAATAGTTCAATTCATTATAATCAAGGTTGTAAGTGAAGTCACGAAATGTAGTAGAATTTTTCAGATACTGTTAAAAAAAAAATCATAAAATCTATCCTCCCCATCCTTCCAAAAAATTACTGTATCATCCAGGTAATGCTTGTAAAAACACCAACATTCTGAAAATCTGCAGTTTGAAACACATTTCTTTTCCCACCAAGAGAGTATTATGTTAGCATACATAGGGGCACATCTAGCCCCCATTGCTACACCTTTTAATTGCTTAAAAAACTTGCCTTCGTAAGAAATGAAGTTAAGAACAATTTCCATCAACGTTAAACTAGTTCTGAAAACATTGCTATTCAACTGAACAAAATCAACCAAGGCTTTCTCGAACCACTGCAAACCCTCTTGGTGGGGAATAGAACCAAACAAATCCACTATTATCAATAGTGATGAATATAATATCATAGTCAAAATCTATATTTCTCATGTGCTTTAATAAATCCTATGAATCCTTCAAAGTTGTGTACCCCTGTAAAGAAATCTTTTTAAGATTTTCATCAAGGTATTTCGCCATTGGTGCCTTGACTGAACCATCGGAAGCAACAGTTAGTCGTAATGGGGGATCCAAGGCGTCCTTGTGGACCTTTGGAATCCCAAATACGGAGGAGACTCATGGTTTGTTGGTTAATAAAAAATTGTGCAAGTGTCCAAACTAAGTCCTTCCAACATAAGATCATTAAGTAATAATCTAATTTTTTGATTGGCTATGTTAATCTCATTCAAGGATAACCTTGTTTACTTATTTTCATCATTAAGCAAGTCATTCATCTTAGATTCATATTTTATACCATCCATTAAAACAGTACCCCCTCCTTTGTCTGGTTTCATGATCCTAATGGATTTATCACTTCTTAACTGAAACAATAAATCCCTTTCTTTGAGTAAGGTGTGAAAAAACTCTTAGATTCTAGCCCTTTCCTCACCTCTCGTTCCATAATCATCTCCACATTTTTAATTGGGGGTGGAGGGGGGTTAAAAGTACTCTTTCTACATAGTGTATCTTGCTCAAAATTCCTGTTCTGACCATTAAAAAATAGTTCAAGGTTTTTCTTTCTGATGAATAATTTAATGTCTATTATAGTTTTACTAATAGCCTTCCTTTTTGGAATAAATTTCACACCTTTTAAAAATAAATTAAAATGTCTCAATAATGTCATCTGTCTGTGCTGTGGTTGAAAATATTGTAGTTGTCCAAAGAATAAGTGTTACCAACCACTTTAATTCGATTTTTCGTTCCTGTTAATTGTTCCACCTGTTGTTCGTATAATACCCTTTCCTGTAATCCTGTTGGTAATATACCCTTTCTTTGTTTTTGGTCCTCTCTGACCTTCTGAGTGGGGGATTCATAGGTTCATAGGTTCATACTAGGCTATCTGCCCAAGGGCATTTATAAGCCTAGCCCATAGTTAAGGGATACTCTAGGGATACTCTAAAGGGTAATTTTGTTCTGTATTGTATCCGGCTTCTTCAAACCCTTCATTGGTGGGAACTTCTCTGTAATCAGTTCCCTCATTAGGTCTCCTTCCCACCTCTACTTGTGTAAGCCCCCCTAGGTTTAGGCCAATATTAAAAATGCCCTTTTTAAATACAGCTTGGATTATATTACAGCCTCTTCGATTTTTCGTTCTGGAAGTTGTTCCCAAGGACGTGAGAGGTGGCCTTTGGGAGGAAAAGCTAGAATACAGAGAGTTATTCTGGCAATTAGTTTTGGAAGCCACTAAAAACCCTGGTCTGAACAAGGCTATTTCTAAAAAAGCCAGTTTTAAAACTTAGAGCAGTGAAGCTTTAGAGCACACATTTTAATATAGCAAAGTGGCCACAAGATGGCAGTCTTTATTTACTAAACTATGCCTTCGTAATATATGTTTTTAAAATAGTTATTTATTCAGGTTATGTTTTTATTTCTATATATTTTTATATACACCTTTCCACATACCCTGACTTTATATGATTTCATATGAGTTTCACACACATATATATATATATATATATACAGATACATTTTCTATATACTTTTTTACATATATTTTTACATGTTTTTTATCTACTTTTTTTTATTTATTTAGGTCAGCTTTCCAGACCACAGCCTCTACAATTTTTATTTTAATTTAAATAAATTTAAACGTATTTAAATGATTTGATTGGTGCTTTTAATTGATTGACAGTTTGTTCAAATCAGTAAGAAGTAGTCTTGTTTTTTAGGGATAGCATCTGATGGTGTTCACACGAAAACACTTTGTGTATTAGCGTTTATGCTTACAGTTTTTTGTCTTTGTTTCCGTAGTTAATAAACTAGTTGGACTGCAACAGAGACTAGTACCCTTATTTGGCCACTTTTCTTGTGTGAAGATTTATTTTATGGTTCTTTTAAAAAAAAAAAGTATGAGGGAAGTGTTTGCTTTTTTTTTTTTTTTTTTTTTAATCCTGCCACTGGCAGACAATCTAATATATTGAGTTGTGGACCTGTCTGCAGGGAAAATGCAATACTGGTCAATGGTCCCTAATTTACTCTTCTGAACAGTCCCTGATTTTGCCGAAAGTCTCTGCTATTGCTTTATATATTTTGTCTTGTACTTTCTGATAAATTACTAAGGATTATATTCAGTCAGTAGTGCTAGGTCTTAAAGTTTCATACTTTATTGCAAAAACTGTTCTGTTATTCTGTGAATTAGAGTAATATTTAAAAAATGGCATTGATTTTTGTGCTTTGTCCGTTAAGTTGATAGTTACAAATATCCTTCAGTTTGTGTCATATTGTTGGCTTGTCTGTCATACAGTTTGTGGTTTTCTGGTCATTCATAGAGAGTTTCATGTGCTAAATAATGACAGACATCTGTGTTTCTCTAAAAGCTATGCAGATCTGTTTATTTTTTATCAACTTTCCAGGTATGTGAGAGCAATTTTTAAAATATTTCATTTTTATTTTAAATCTACTTTCATTTTTTTTTTCTTAAAAAGCACCCCTCTGAGGTGGGCACAGAATGTTATGGATTGTGTGGGGCTAGGGACAGTGTGGTCATTTTTTTCTGTACTCCTATAAAAAATGTCTCCGATGTACACAGGTTGTTAATACAGTTTGTTTAGGGTCGGTCTATTGTTTTGGAGCCCAAGCTGTAGTACAGTAGTGCAATTGTTATTTTCACTACTTAAAATCAAACATTGGGCACATATATACATGTGGGGGGTATGTGTAAGGAGGCATACTGTTATATACATTTGACAACAGCGACTTAATGTTACTGTGTTCTGTGGGGTTTTTTTGTTTGCTCAGTTTTGCCCCAATTTGATAGTGGTACACATCAGGTGACTGTCTTTTGAGAGTAGCGTTGAAGAAGCATGCTATATATATGTGTAGTAGACACTTGAAATATACGACTATGGCATTTTGTGTCTTCACCCCATTTTAGGTGCAGAGAGAGAGATACAAGGGAGGTGACCCTTTTTGGGGGGAGGGGTGTGCTAGGCACACAGCAGTGTGACTACTGGCATTAAATGATATCACTGCTGAAGTGACACCCCAACTCAACATGCAAAAATAAAATAGTAAAAAAAGGTTGTGGATGAAGGCAGGCGCTATTCTCAGATATGATGCAAGTATTCTCGCAAGTGATTTATTGTGAACTGCTGTTTTGTTCCTAAGCATTGTTTTTTCTTTCTTTGCTCATGGTTTTGTACAGGTGATTATTGGATCAAGATTGGAAGCAGCTCTAACGTGCACCTCAGAACATCTATAATTTTATTCCAAAATTATTATAATGCACTCTGGACAGTGTGTGTTAAAAGGCTGCAGAAAAAAGGAAACAGCAGTAATGAAGTTCTTTCTCTGCTCATTTTTTTTATGCCATTATTGGACTTAAAAAAAAAATTGGAAAACTTTAAAATGTACCTCAGAACATCTGTAACTAATTTTGGTTTGTTCCATTGTTGTTATAGTGCGCTATGGACAAGTTGGTATGTTTAAATGGGTCTACTTCTAAATCCTGCAGACAATTGCGAAACTTAATACCGAAGCACGTATGTTTTCCTAGGGCAAGTAAACAACTTGCTCAATGTGGGGAATTATACCCTTTCTCCACTGTAGTGCAGTCTCTGAGTTGGTACCTATAGTTGGGGGTGTGGGGCTGCTGCCCCCCCCCACCTAGGTGGGTTTTAGATAGTGTTGTATGTTTTACTGTTGTGTTGGGCAAGTGTTTATTTGCCTTTGGAAAACATAAGCAGTTCAGTATTTTAAGTTTTACGATTGTCTCAGTATTTTCATCTTCAGGAGTCTGAAATTACAGGATTTAGAAGCAGATCCATTTAAATATTGCAGGAAAAAGCTAAGGTATAATGGTCAGTATTAAGTTTCTTTGCTCATTTTTTGTTCATACAACACTATTGGATTAGAATGTAGGAAAATAACAAATGCACCTTAGAGCATTTATAATCTCTCTCCCTCGAAGACCTCTGGAATAATGATTTTGTTCCACAGTTGTTATATTGCACTCTTGAACATTTTGATTGTGTTGAAAGGATGCAAGAAAAAGCAAAGTTGAAAAGTAATACTGAACTTCTTTATTTTGTCATGGTTCTTATTCATGCAATCAGTGAATCAAAAGATTTAACAATAGCTTAAAATATAGCTCACTATATCTGTAACACCATGGCTTCTGGTGGTATAGCAGCCCTAAGACCCAGAGCTTAATTGGATTGTTGTGCAGCCTTAGCCACTTAAGGTGTACTGAATAGATGCAGGAAAAAGCAAAATTGAAAAATGATTTTTGTTCAGGCCTTTATTAGATCATGGATATGAGGGGAGAAAACTCAACATTTACTTCAGGTCATGTAGAACCTTTATAGATTAATTTAGATATTTTCCGTCACAATTATTATAGTGAGACTTAGCTCAATTATGGTGAGTTGAAAGGATGCTAGAAAAAGCTGTAAAAAAAGATAACATGGAAATAGGTAATCTGGGTAATGTAAGAATGTCATGGTGATGGGTGAAACATGTGAATGTGTGTTGGAGGGGTGCAGTGGAGTGACAGCATGGGGGGGGCTAGCCATGGAGCCCTTTCACCTAGTGACAGCTTTGGATATAATGTATGTGTGCATGTGGTTCACATTTAAATAGCAGTGGCTTCCATTCATAACAGATCCCGAACAAAAAAAAACTTAAATATGAATGTGCACGAGTTGACAAGTACTTTCCTAAGTAATAAATATAGCAAATGAAGTAATTTGTGTTTATTAAAAAAATACATGTTTTACACAGAAAGGAAATGGAGGTTATGTGGGTGCACTTGCTCTTTGATGGCACTCACAAAGTATCTTTTACTCTAACAACTGAGCTGTCCTACTTGAGGATGGTCACTGTAGTGTGCAAACCTTATTTAGGCATATTCCAAAGCTGAGGAAAACTCTAGGAGCCTCTCTAACCCACCCATGCTAAAATCCATCCTGCTTCTAGTCTGTAATGTCATTTTGTAATGTTTTACGAATATTCTGTTGGTAGTTTACATTGCTGCTTTTAATATATGCTAAAAATGCAAGTCAAGTAGACTATATCTTAAGAAAACTCAATAGGTTAGTAGTCTGGTATATCAACAAGCAAGTAGGAACCAGATATTACCCTCTTTATAATCTTGGTATGCACTCATTTTTATAAATCGTTTGAGCATGAAACATCCTTGTTTTCTTATCTAATCTGTCCAACACCTTTTGGGGACAGTCAGTTACTCCAAAACTGTAAGTGAGCAAATTGGTTTTATAGCTTGAATTTTGTTCCTATATGTCAACACTATTTTCAGAATTAATTTGTCTTCTAAAATATTCCTAAGTTTTATTTGCATTTGTTTGTTTTATTGTTGAGCCTTCATCAATTCCCAAATATTTATACACTCCCTCTTTCTCAAGTTTTTTTATATCACATTCTTGTCCCAAATTGATGTTTTCTTGGTGCTGCAGCTTTCCTGCTTTAAAGGTGGTCTTTGCACATTTATCAAGACCAAATGACATTCATATATTTACTTGCTGTTGTGCTTTCAATTCCTCATCTGATGAGCTATACAATTTTAAATCCGACAAAGAGAAGATGAGGAGTCTTTACACTTTGTCTTCTATGAGCCAAATTATAGCCGTGACCTAATCTGTTAAGCAGGCAGGGTTAAGGGCAAGTTAAAAAAGCAATGATGACCGTCACCCTGAAATATCCCCCTTAGAATTTTTAGCCCTGGAATAATAATTTGTCCATCATGGCTTAACTGCAAAGTGGTTTGCTACTGTTTCATGGTCACTGAGATGTAGTTTATCAGTGTAGGGTGTATCTTATACATTTTTAAGCATTCTTATCCATGAAGGTGGGATACTGTCAAATGCTTTTTTGTAGTCAATCCATTCCATACTTGGATTTTTTTCCCCCTTATTACAGTTCTCCACTATGACTTTAACAACAAATGATCCTTTGTTCCATATGACTTACTGCCCTTTTGCTCTAGTCCCAGAATTGAGTTTTCTTCTAAATGACTATAAACTCTGTTAGCATCAATTCCAGTGAATAGTTTATACATCGTCGGAAGGAAAGTTATTGGCCTATAATATTTAAGGTAGTTTGCAGGTGCACACTTAAGTAGGAGCATTATTTTTCCTGTTAGCCAGGTTGGTGCCTGTTTAGGGTGTGCATATAAATAGTTCTTACTCATAGCTAAATCTTTATGCAGAGATGGTTATACTTTTAACCAGAAGTTATGTACTGCGTCTGGACCTGAGGTATTTCCAATGAGGAGCTTTTCTTAACTTTGTTTCAGTCCCCCTGGCTGTTACTTCATCCCATTTCATATCCTATATCTTTGAACTACTACTTCTATCCATTTAGCATCTTTATGTTCCACAGAATCTTCATAAATACTTCTCTAAAATGTATTTATTTCTTTTTTGTTGGTCTTTAAATTACTTTTACCTTGTTTCCCAGTTCTCTATAAAACTTTTTTGGATCATCAATAAACTGCTTATTTTGTATTTTTCCTTTATATTTTTGTGAATCTTCTAAGTTTTTCTGCCTGTACTGATATTTTTAGTTTGTGGTAGTGTCTAATAAATCCTGATCTGTTATAATACTGTGTATTGCTTTTATCACGTCTACCTTTGAGTATGTTTATTGATCTGTTCCCTCTTCTATACTCTTCTAACAGTGACACTTGTCTTACTTGTTTTATAGTTTTTCTCCATTCTGTAATTCCACGATGGTATTCAATTTCTCCCCTTCTTTCCCTTACTACTCTAACACATTCTTCTGGTAGAATTTTATCTGTTATAAATTTAGCTGCACAGTAATGTATCCTGTTTACTTCTGTTATATCTCATGAATCACTATGGACAGTCCTAATTACTGTATTAATTTGTTTTATCAAACTTCTGACTTTTTGGGTTTTATTGACCTTCCGAAGTCTATTTCTTACATTAATCTTAATATGTCTATCTCTGTTAAATGGAGCAACTCTTCTCTTGGCTCATTTTCTTCTAAACTAAGGGCACATTTTTTGTTCTGTATTTCCTGTGGGCATTCTATAGAAAGCTTTGCAACCTCCTGTGGCACATTCGCTTCAAATTCATCCTGATATCCATTGCTCCATTATATGGGAACTCCCTGGCCTGTCACTCCTAAACATTGACTGCATCAGAGTTGCCAGTTTCTCGTTCCTTCCCTTGCTGTCCAACTTAAAGTGAGTGTTTATACTCTCACTCCCTGTGGAAGGCTGCAAAATATCTTCATATGGCAACTAACCAGATGCTTCCCGTTCCACTGATTTATCCTTAATTTGGATGCCCATTGCTCTATCCTGCTGTACTGCTTTGAGTCATTTTCTACACTGAATCCTTCACTTGGCACTCTATAACTTCAGTTTATATTTCTTTAACTTCTCCATTAACTAATGTTCCTTTGTACTTTTCCTCTTTGTGTTCTTATTTTTTCTGTTGTAAAGTTTTCCTTGTCTGGATTCCTTTGCCTGTATTTATCTTCAAATATCTTTGATGCTGCTGTTTTTGTATTAGTTTTGCTTTTTCCTTTGCATAAATATTGCACCATATTAAATCTTTTTCTTTCCCATGTCTATATCTCTTCAAATGTCTTGTGACCTTAGTTTCTCCTTAGTTTGGGGACTCATTCCATCATCTTGTGATGTAACCTGTTAGACCTTCTACACCAAATCCTTCACTTCGCAGGCAATTCCATAAGTTCAACTTCTATTTTTTTAACTTCTACTTTACTAATCTTTTTCTACATTCCCTCTTTTTTTTATTTATTGTGAAATTCTCCATATCTGGATGCCTTTGCCTGTATTTCTCCAACTATCTTAGGGGCTGCCTTTTTTGTAGTGATTAATTTGGCTTTCAAATTTGCATAAATATAGCACCATATCAAATCTCTCTCCTGTGTCCATATTTGTTTTTTATATTTTTCAAAAATCTCTACGTTTTGTTTTCGCACTTCCTCAGATGCTTCTTTTTCCAAACAGATCAGTGTTTCTTGGTCTATATAAGTTTTTTCACAAAAGTGATGTATTAATGAACACATATTTTTGAGGCTTCTGACAGTTTTTCTTGAAGTATTTTTCTGTCCTCTTAATTTCTCTCTCAATTTTTTTGTATATCTTGCATCTGGAAATTCAGGGCTTTTTGCATAACAGTAACAATACATTTATTATACTCAGTAGTCCATTTTTCTTTGGTCTATTTGTGATTTTTGTGGGGTACTTCCTCCTACAACAGGGGGGCCATCCTCCCCTTGGGCCTGGCCCCATTGTAGGAATGTTTCTATATTTTGAGGGTTCTACACTCATTTTCTCCAGTCTTGGCATCAGTGTGCCTACCAGGATTGGGCACTTTTTTATCCTGGGTCTTGTGCACCCAGCTATCTTTTCATTTTTGACCTGTTTGTCCATGATATATGCTGTATAAAACAGTCTATATATTGCTGTCACCTGGGTGAGATTTTGTGAAAAAATCAAGGTTCCCCCTAATGAAGGTACTAACCAAGACTTGAGGGTGAATTCAATTTCAGCAGTACTACTCTCTCTTGCCTGTTGACTTATCTCTCCACTCTGTGTGGTTGCTGCTGTTATTATAGGTTCATAGGTTTATACTAGGCTATCTGCCCTAAGGCATTTATAAGCCTAGCCCAAATTATTGTGGCTTACGCCACCCCTTATATGAAAAAATACTGTGCCCATTAGTTCTCTCTATTCTTAAGGATCTGGATCCAAAAGTCCCACCCTCTCTCTCTTTCTTGAACTTCCCCTTGCTTCATCATCTCTCTACACTTTGAATTACAACTTTCTGCTTGTGTTATGTATATGACCCTGTCAAAAGATTTTAATACTCTTAACATATACTGGAAGACTCACGCAGCTAAAGGTAGGCCAAAAAAGAGTTTATTTTACATGCATGGAGACCTGCCACAAAGTACTTGATATGTCAGCAGTCTAATTTCTGTACACTTTACATGGGTTTTTATACCCTCTTCTACACATACACAGCAGCTGGTTACTAGACAAGGAATTTCAGTCAAGGCTATAAATTCACTCACTGGAGCCGTAGATGGTCAAAAGTCAGGTACAAGATAAGTTGGTGCCTACATCAAGGTAACATCTATGCACTCCTCCTTGGTCAGAGGTCAGTCCCAAGATAGGCCTGTGCCTGGACCAAGGTAACATCTGTGCATTCCTTTCTGGTCAGCAAATTCCTTACAAGAAAAAACAACTCATTTAAGCTTATTTCTTTGCACGCAATGCAGTTTCACATTTTAACCCTTCCTATACAGGATACAAAGATGTTGAACACAAAGATTCTTACTACATTTCCCCCCTAACAACACTTTGTATCACCAGTAATACATTTTATTCATACAGTTTTTCGCATGATTCATTTTCTGTATATTCAGAATAATAAGCTTTAGTTGCATTGGCAGACAATACACTTGATATTATCATTCGAATACAAGGAATGCAACAACAACCCAACAGTAGGAATATAATGGCACCAACACATACAGCAATTAAGACATTCATGAGTACTGTTCCCCAATTCCCAAACCAATTTTGGAACAAGTCAGTCAATGGATTCTGTCCTGGTTTTGTAAGTTCAGAAACTTGTTGTAAGATCTCCAAGTGACTGTCTATATCATGCTCATTGTCCGGTATAAATGAACAACACTCCTCCTGGATAAGAGCGCAAGTACCTCCTTTCGATGCTAGGGTGAAATCGAGCGCCATACGATTCTGCAACACTACAGTCCTCATTGCAGTTAACTCATCCGTCACCAATTCTAGTGCAGAAAAAGTTGCATTGCTCAGAGTTTCTAACAGTTTTGACAGTTTTCTGAGCTCCCAAATAGATTTTACTGTCCCAGAAGCTGGAAGAATACCAGCCCAAGAAATAACATCATCGCCCAAGTCCATGTGTGACAGCCCCTTGCTGCTACTATGGGCCAAATCGTGGTGATAGATCCAGGATGCATCAACATTACCTACAGGATTAACAGGTTTATTAACAGCACGTACATTTCGTATTTTACCTTGGGGAAGAGAAAATGTATGTCTTATAGCTGGTGCTAAATAGCCCAAAAAACAACTGCCTGACCAATTCCTTGGTAACCATTTGTATGCCTTTCTACCACAGATAAAATAACAAACATTTACTTTAAGTGTAATATTGACTGGAACAGAATGATTTCCTTTATCTTGCAGCCCTTTAAACAACAGATCATAACAGATAACATTTTTTCAAAGAAACTTGTCATTAATAAGCCCTGTACAATTAATAAGCACTTTTATGGGCTTGAAACTCGTTGCACAGTGTCCATCTATTGTACAGTTATGAATTATGGTTAGATTACATTGACTCCATCCAACCTTAATTTTTCCAGATCTTTGGAAACATACAGTTCCATTCTGACAACCCATGAGGGGTAGTGCTATTTTGTCCTTTAAGGCTACGTTTGAAGTTTCAAACAGTAAATTAGTCCATGTATCATTTGCCCCCAAAGAGACTGTACCTAACATCAGACCACCATGTACAGTAGGGATAGCTGTGCATATCCAACAATTTGAAACATTAAAAGACAAAGCATATGCATATTTAATAGCTTGGTACGTATTAAAGGGTGGATGCCAAGCTGTATTTTCGTCTCTCTTCACTTGGCTAGTTTCGTTTGAAAATAAAAATGGCCAAAACAGAAAAACAACACTCACACTTACTAGTAACAAAATTATTTTGCAATGCCTTTGTGGGAAGGGCTGCTCCCTTCTGGTATTTTTCTGCATTGCTACAATAGTCAAAAAATTCACACAGACAGAACTACTACTCCGTGTTCCTCAGGGGAACTCAGGCTTTTTTCTAGCTCAAACTGTTTAATTTTGCAATGTGTCAGGTGGATCCACGATGGTCGCTCCTTTATTCGGACTGCTGTGGGTGTCGAAATCAAAACCTGGTATGGACCTTCCCACTTCGGTGAGGCCCACGTTTTCCTCTTGACAATTTTAATCCACACCCACTCCCCCACTTTCACTTCCAGGATCCTGTTGTTCTTCTGATCTGAAAAATAATCATTCGTTAGAGAAGTGTTAGTTTTTGTCAGCATTTTCCTCATGTAATCTGCTATCTCTTCACCCCCCCCTCACGTTCCGCAGGCAAAAGACCTTGCCACTGCGGGACGTAATAAGGTCTCCCGTATAGTAGTTCAAATGGTGTGACCCCTTTTGAAGTGGGAGTGGTATGCATTGACAGGTGTGCCAGAGGTAAGCAGTTTATCCAAGACTGATGTGTCTCGGCCATGAATTTACGTAACTTGCCTTTGAGAATGCCATTATGGCTTTCAACCAACCCTGCTGACTGTGGGTGGTAGGCACAATGGTGTTTTAACTCAATTTGAAAAACGGCAGCCAGCTTTTGAATAACTTGGTTTACGAAATGTGTACCATTATCACAATAGATGCGTGTAGGTAGCCCAAAATGAGGGATAATGTTATTTGTAAGGACCTTGGCTACCGACAGTGCATCTGGGTGTGCTACCGGAAAAGCTTCTACCCATTTTGTAAAAGCATCAATAATGACTAACACAAATTGCTTCTGTTGAACAGGACTTAGTTCAATAAAATCCATACAGATTGTGTGAAATGGATACGGAGACAGCGGAAAAGCTGCCGGGGTGATCCGCACCCCACCACCATGGTATCGTGCACAAAGCAGGCACGATAAACAAAATCGTTTAGCATACGCTATAAAGCCCTTGGTCCAGAAAATTTGCTGGATTATCTGAACCATAGCAGCAGGGCCCAGATGAGATGGGCCATGCGTCACTAATGAGGCATACCTAAAAAGGTTTGTTGGCAAGACATACTTATCATTTGGACCTACAAAAACTCCCTGCTTTTGAATAGCCCCATATTTAACCCATCGCTGTTTTTCCTGAACTGTACTAAGTTCCTGCATTACCTGTAAAGTTTGTAGATCAAATTTATCTGTAGGATGAAGTTCCTTCTGTGTGGTCTCGAGTGCAAAAGTAGAGGTTAAGGCTACACTTTTTGCAGTTTTGTCAGCTAGTGCATTTCCAAGTGATACTGGATCCTTGGCATTTGTGTGTGCCGCGCACTTACAGATGGCCAATCCCCGTGGCAGTTGGACAGCTTGTAAGAGGCTAAGGATTAAATTCTTGTGGGTTATTTCCTTTCCTGAGGCCGTAACCATTCCCCTATTTTTCCATTGCTGTGCAAAGACATGGACCATAGAAAAAGCATACTGACTATCTGTGTAGATAGTAACTGCCTTATCCTTGGAAATGGTGCATGCTCTGGTCAAAGCAATCAATTCAGCCGCCTGTGCGGACAGGTTCCTGGGGAGAGGTTTTGCCTCTAGTACCTTAGTCTCAGTTGTGACTGCATAACCCACTTGTGTAATACCTGCCTCATTCTTACGTGCTGACCCATCTACAAACAGGGTCCAATCTGAATTTGCCAAAGGTTGATCCTTAAGGTCTGGTCTTGGTAAGACATTAGAGTGTATTAAGTCTAAACACACGTGAGGGGCACCATCGTCAGCTGTAGGTAACAGCGTGGCTGGATTAAGAGTGGTGCATCGCTCAATGGTCATGTGTGGTTGTGATAGTAACGTTGTCATGCAGGACAAATGTCTGCTAGGAGAGGGAAAGGTAACTTTATCCTGTAGAAGTATTACCGCGACAGAGTGCGGTACTCGTAAGGTAAGGTCATGAAACAAAACTAGGGTTGCAGACGCCTGCACGGCCAGTGCAGCTGCGACTACTGCTTGTACACAGTGTGGCAGCGATCGTGCCACTGTGTCCACTTTACTGGAATAAAAAGCTAATGGTCTCAACTTATCCCCATAAGTTTGCAACAGAACCGATGTCATAAAGCCCTGCTTACAATCTACTGTCTGAACAAAAGGTTTTGTATAGTCAGGGAAGCTAAGTGTTGCAGATCCTGCTATCAGTTGCTTTACCCTAGTAAATGCCTGTATTGCCTTATCCGTCCATTGCAGCGTGTCATGTGCTGCCATGGGAAGTGCAAAAATAAGTTCCGAAAGGGAACTTACTTCCTCTGCATAGTTGGGAATCCGAATCCAACTACAACAAAAATTTGTTATTCCTAAAAATGACATTTCTTTTTTCATACTGGGCATTGGTGCCTGTAAAATAGCTTCTTTTCTACAGCTATCTAGTTGTCTACCAGCATTTGAAATGGTATAGCCTAGATATCGTACTTCAGTTTTACAAAATTGTAATTTAGATTTGTTTACCTTATGTCCCTCTTTCGCCAAGAAATGCAATAACCGAATAGTTTCGGACTCACAGACAGCCTCCGTGGGTGCAGCCAGTAAGATGTCGTCCACGTACAATAGTAGATGACAGCCATGCTCTGGTTGAAACTGTGCCAGATTTGTCGATATTTCTTGCGAAAAGATTGTAGGGCTTTCACAATATCCCTGCGGCAGTCTTGTGTATGTGTACCGCTTGCTCATAAACGTAAAAGCGAACCAAAACCTACTATCTTCCTGTAGAGGGATAGAAAAAAAATGCGTTACTGATATCAATGACAGAAAAATACTTATCTGTGGGAAGGATACCATTTAACAAAACAGATGGGTCTGGGACCATAGGAGCCCTTGGTACCACAGCAGCATTCACAGCCTGCAGATCTTGTACCATTCTCCAGGTCCCGTCCGGTTTCCTTACTGGGAACAAGGGTGTGTTACATGGTGAATCTGTGCATGGAATTAAAACCCCAGCTCGTAGTAGAGCTGTGATCACTGGTAGAATGCCTTCTTCTGCCTTTTTACTTAATGGATACTGACTCTTGTGAGGTCTAAAATCGGATTTTGGAGTTATTTTAACCTGTCCTGCTGTTTTTATTAGCCCAATGTCATGTTGCCCGCGGGACCATAAGGAGTCTGGCACTGATTGTAACTTTAATTCTTCCTGCGGGGTTAGGAGACATAGTCAGAATGGCCCTCCCCCGGGTGGCATTAGCCTGTCTTCGCAGAGGTGCACTGTTGGTCTAGCCTGGGTGATCCAATTTAGTCTTTGTACCTGAACTCCTTTACATGCCAATTGTTCTGGCGTCATTTTATTCAGTAACTTTCCTCCCCACTAGATACCATGCCATTTGTTCTTCCCTTGTTACAGAGACATGGGCGATAGAATTATTGCGAAAAAGTAACTGCATATCTTTTGTAAGACTGCATGTAACTGCAGAGTTTCCTGATTTATCCTAATAGAGATTTTGTAACAGGATTTTTGTGACCTTGTGTTTAAAGAATTGCTCTTCATATTTGTCGTCTGGTCCTACATACTTTCTGTAATACATTGTACAGTGTAGTTGTTTAGCTACCACTGGCGGTTGTGTGCCATATTTGCTTAAGGCCAAATTAGTTAGCTCATTTACTACATTTTGTGGTCCAGTTTCAACAAGATCATTACTGTACCAGTAGTGTAAATCACCCTGCCCCACCTGTAACATAACATCTTGAATTTCTACTCGTTTGGCTAGAACCCCTGATGCCGTCGGCACAGCTGCTATGCCAAACACGTGCATTAAATCTCTTCCTAATAAGTTTACAGGGCAAATTTTGGAGATAATGACTCGAAACCTGATAGTTTGGTTAGTTTCAGGGTCCGTGAACCATAAAGGTTTAGATAGTGGTTCCTTATAAATGCGGCCATTTGCTGCCTTGACTAATACATAGTCATCAGAAGTTACATCGGATGGCACTGCAGAATTTTTTAGCAGGGTCCTGGAGGTCCCTGAGTCACACAAAAATTCTACATCCTTCCCTTCTACTTGAAGTGTGATTATCGGTTGTGCCTCTAGCTGCATAGTTACAGCCAGCGCTGTTAAATTAACAACCTGATATTCGCCTTCTGAAAAATCAGTCATTTCACTCTCCCATCCTGCACATTCTCCCTTACCCTCTTTGTTTACGTCCTCAAAAGCTTCCTCTTCACTCTGCTTTATTGAGTCTGGCCCATCAGCCTTTTTGTCTGGGTCTGATTCACCTCCATCACCATCATATAGTCATGCTGACTCGTGATCTGGGGTGGTTTTATTTCTTTCAGAAGACCGGCAATCCCTCGCAAAATGTCCCTTTTTACCACATTTGAAACATTCTCCTCTTTTCTGTCTGCCTTCGTAATCTTCGGAATGTCCCACATTCCCTCTTCGTCTGCCCCTGCCTCTGCCCCTTCCTCTACCCCTGTTAGTCAGACCTTGCAGTAGCATAAGTGTCCCATCTTCACTCACCGTAAAGGTTTGAGCTTGTTTCCTTTTCCTTTCTTCTAAATATTTTTCTGCATGTCTTGCATACACCGGTAAGGGTTGCAGACGTGCCATCCTATGGTCTATCATATGTTTGTGAATGAAGTTACTGATTGCAGTTCTACATCCTTTTAAAAAGGCATTTTTTAACTGTTGTTCATAAGGTGAATCATTTTTTTGATCGGGTGGTTTGTTCATTCCACTATGGTTATCAAAACACTGGGTAAGTCTCTGCAAATAGTTGTCTACTTTTTCATCGTCTGCTTGTACACATCTATTGATACAGGTCCAGTCTGCCCTAGGCTTCCATTTATCCATAATACGGGTTAGTAAATCCTTAACCTGCTTTTGGCATGAGTCTGAATTGTAGGCAAGTGGTCTATCATCTTCCCTGGTTATGGGGTTCCAGTCCCCACAGACCAGGTGCCAGTCGGGACCCAAAATTTGTCGAACTACTTGTTCCGTTTCTACAGCATTCAGCTTATAACTTTCTATCATGCCTGCGATATCGTCACAAAACTTGGTCATATCTAACCTAGGGTGTGGTATTCCTTCTACAGCTTTTCGAATGTCCTCCCGCATCCAGGGTCGATAGACTAAAATGGTGGGACCCTGTCCGGACGTACCTGCTTGCGGATTTGCAACTTCTATGAGGGGATACTCTGTGGATGCCGAATTGACTTTGGCTTCCTTTTGTGTCCATTCTGATGTATCTATATTACGGTTCCAGAGTTCCAGGGTTTTACCTACTTGTTTTGTCAGTACTACGGGGGGTACAGTTTTATCCTGATTCTCTGCGTCATCTTCCTGATACTGGGGTGGACTAACCCTGTCTTCCGTGACGTCAGGATACAAGGGTGGGGCTGTTGGTTTACGACAGACAATGGATGTTTCGTCATCTTCTTTGTGGACAAAAAATGCCCCTTTTGCACTCGAGCCACTACTTCCCTTATTTGAAAATTGTTCCTTATATCTCTTATTAGCTTCTTCTAACCATTTCTGTGCTTGAGGAAATCCTACCTTTTTTTGTTTCTTAACCTTACCTCCTGTGTCCCTGCGCAGGTCTCTCACTAGATTTTGACATTCTGATCTATTTAAGGTACCACTAAACCCATAATTTTTCTTCCATTTTTTCATATATTTCAAGTTTTTCGGATGTAATTTAAACATATATTCCTCATCCTCAGTCCTTTTATTTAAGCAGCCCTTACTAACACAACTGTTTCCTATTCCCGTTTTTCTTATTTAAAAGAAAAACTGTTTCCTTTTCATGAAATCTCTACTGGTCTTTTGTAAAATTTTAAACAAAAGAAATTCCTTTATGACTAGTCCCTTAAAAAAACGTTTACAAATAAAAAAAGCTTACCTTACTGCGGATCTTCCACCCTCGTTCGTCACCGTCCCATGGATCAAATCTAAGAGTGACTGGCCTCTACTTACGACTTCTTCGTCGGAGGTCTTTCCATTCAAGGGAGCCCGAAATTCGTTCTCCCCTTCCTGTACAGGTTTTTCAGTCCCTCTTATGCGATTCGTACCGTGAAGAGGTGGCCCCACGTTCTTGGGTGCCAGAAATGTCAAAAGATTTTAATACTCTTAACATATACTGGAAGAATCACGCAGCTAAAGGTAGGCCAAAAAAGAGTTTATTTTACATGCATGGAGACCTGCCACAAAGTACTTGGTATGTCAGCAGTCTAATTTCTGTACACTTTACATGGGTTTTTATACCCTCTTCTACACATACACAGCAGCTGGTTACTAGACAAGGAATTTCAGTCAAGGCTATAAATTCACTCACTGGAGCCTTAGATGGTCAAAAGTCAGACACAAGATAAGTTGGTGCCTACATCAAGGTAACATCTATGCACTCCTCCTTGGTCAGAGGTCAGTCCCAAGATAGGCCTGTGCCTGGACCAAATCTGTGCATTCCTTTCTGGTCAGCAAATTCCTTACAAGAAAAAACAACTCATTTTAGCTTATTTCTTTGCACGCAATGCAGTTTCACATTTTAACCCTTCCTATACAGGATACAAAGATGTTGAACACAAAGATTCTTACTACAGACCCCTAACTGTGTAACTCTAAAATATCCCTTCAAATTAAGTAAACCTAAAGCACATCCTTCTGTTGGAAGGATCAACTTATCCCACTTAACTCTTTCCTCCCAGATAAATTAAAAGCCAGATTTCATGATTACCGTACCAATTATATATTTGCATTTCTGAATCCATTATTTTCTTTGGCAATGGAAGGTGAAAGATGACACCCCTGTCTTGTTGCTCTGTTCCAACACAATTCATATTAACTACTGTATTGTATCAGGGAATGCAAATGCTTCCATTGTCCTACTCAAAAAAATCATAAAATCCCAGATTACTCTATTCACTGCTTTCTCTGCATTAAGACCCACCACAGCTGCAGTATTTTCTTACATTCTGCTTCTGTTTGGCTCATCATTGTTCTGTTAATGTTTGCCCTCCCACCCCAAAACCACATTGATCTATATCGCTCAAGTTTGGCAACATATTTTCTATTCTTTTTTCTAGTATAGACATAAACATTTTACAAAATAGTTTGATGGGTGTGTACTGTCCTTGGGTAATACAGTCACTGCAGCTTTTTTTTTTCCAAGATGTTGATGCTTCCCCTCATTTTAAAGTAATGTTAAAGAAATCTCCCTGATGTTTATTACTTTCGTTCCCTCCTAACTTCCAGACTTCCACAGAATATCCCATCTGTTCTTGGAGATTAATTATACATCATTGTTTATCTCATCCCCTCCTATCTTAAACTGTTCATTTGAGCCTCATATGCCTCTAGTCTTGGCATAATTCTCTCTCTCTCTCAATTTCCACATTTCTCTGCTTTATACAGTTTTTCATAAAAAATTTTGAAATATCTCTAAAACCTCTACAAGATCTTTTTCTTGTTACATACTCCCCAAGTTTGGCAACAACCCTTTCTACTTTCTCAAGCCCAAGTTGTGCTAAAAGTTTGTTTTTTTTGCTTTGGAGTTACATTGCTTAACATAAATATTTCTACACATGTATTTTCTCTCTAGCACTTTGCATTTGTCTGTGAGATTCCCCTTATTCTGCGATACTTTAACCTTTGTCAGCCCGTCTAATTCCTATTTATTCATACCTTGTTTTGAACTCCATTCATTTTATCCCTCTCACTAGCTATAACTTCTGAAGATATTGCTATCTTTCTTAATATCTCCTGAATACTTTGTACAGCCAATTCCTTAAATTCCTAGAGGGTCACATTTTTACTTCATTACCCTGCATTTTTATTGGCACATGAGTTAAATTGTTAGTGGGAAGTGTGCTAACACTTTCAATTAAATGAAAATGTTCTTGTGACATATAATGGAATTTGTAGGCTAATGCAGTTATTGTACTTTGGGGAATAACCTGCCAAAGTTCCTACTACTGAATTTACATCTTCCATACCCAATATTTTCATAAATGTCTTTAAATATCTACCATCTTTTATTATATTGTCTCTTCTAGGTTTCCCTGATAAATACTCACTACCACAAATCAAGTTCTAGTCCTTACCTTTAAGTCATATTTCCTGCTAAAAAGCTGATTATTTCTCCCAAAACGTTCCTAAGCTCCTTAACAGCATTTTTTGTGGAATACAACTACATACCAGTGCCTTCTTGCCCTCTTCTGTCACTACTGGAGCACCTGTAACAATTAGTACAATCACTTCCCCTTTCCTTTGTCCCAGTTATTTTGCCAAATATCCATCCTGAAATGCTTTATATGTCAGTCACATGCTTATGTCTTTCCAAAAGTGTCAGCAGCATCTCTTAATACAATTCAGTTTTCTTTTTTTTTGTCTGTACCTGTAAGGCCATTTATGTTCCAAGACAATATGGACAGTGTAGTTGTCATAATAAAAAGCTATTTTTCCCAAGTGTTATACATGACAGTTTTTTGATTATATATTTCCAACTTTTGTGTTACATGCAAGCATTAATGTTTGGCATGCTGATCTTTTATGTACAGTTTTTTTTTCTCCTTTCCATTTGAACTTGTCACGTTTTCAAGACTACTTGTTTTAATGAAAACTCTCAAAACAAGAAACTAAATACATTAGAACACCCCCAGCCCGTATTAACTTAGAACAAACACATATTATGTACATCTTAACTCTCCAGACAGGAACAATTGCCTCAATTGGCAGCTGCACCCACCAGCATTACCTTACCTAAAAATAGTTACTCATGCAAAAGGCTGTGTTCCCACTTTCTCTGACTGCTGTCTGCTCTAAGACAGTTTGTATGCTTTCAGAAAACATTAACTTTTAGCCCCAAGAAAAAGTGCACTGTCTATGTTTAAGTAAACTAAATTGTACACCGTTGTACGAGTATAGAGGCTGCTAACTCTTATTTCCTTCCCATAATTTCAAACTTTATTTTTTCCACTGAGCTGCTTGACATTGTACTTTTGAATTTTCCAAATCTCTTAGCAAAGAATGCTCAGAACTCTCTGTATTAGTTTCCAGCAGCTGCTGACAGTACACTTCTATGGAAAGTACTCAAGAATGAATCTTTCTAAATTTCACTCAGAGCAGTTTGCACAGCTGCCAACTCGACTCCCACTGAACATTTGCTAATGGGAAAAAAAGCAAGATAATATCTTTGCAGATTTAAAAAACTTAGATTTTCATGGCTTTCATCACTTTATCATATTTTGAAAGCCTACTTGCATTTAAAAAAAAACACTTGTTTATAGCTTAAGCCAAGGACGTTAATTTAGACATGTACCTAGGTTTGCCACCTATCCATATTTTCCAGAATACCCAGAAAACAAACCAATTGTCTGGTAGTCTGGAATACTGTATTTGGTAGTCTGTGTCAACACTTTCAGAGTTTGTTAAATTGGCAGATTCACTGCTTTTATTCAATAAATACGCATTGCAATCATGAGGCAAACCAGGAAAAGAGGATGTTCTTTCTATGATATCACAAAACGGGTGGAAAATTGATGGGGAGAGGATAGGCAGTGGGAGGTGCAAGGGTGTCTTTGAGTCCAATTTTGGCTCCAAAGGAAGGTAGAATCTTAACATGCCCTTGTAAAAATAAGAGAAGATCTCAATGTTACATATAAGCAGTGCACTTTTACAACCCCACTCCAGAAGTTTAAGATCAGAGCATATTAACATTAAACTTGCTTTTGTGCAGTTTGTCTTCTCTTGTTATACTGTAAAGCCCATATTTCTTACAACTAAAATTACTTTAACATGTACAACAGTCACTGAAGACCCCCCACCTTTAAAATACCTGATTACACAGAACTGCTTTACTAGGTAGTACACAGTTTATATCATGAACTATTTTATACAAATACAATAACAAAAGCTGTTTTACCTTCCCTTTTAGTGTCGTCCTAAACATTAATGACATAAAATAGGGTATATGCTACAGTCCACCCACATGTTTAACAAAGCCAATAAAAGTCCAGTCTTTTTCAGCTACTTTCTTGCAAACCAATATTTCACAAATGCGATTGCTGCTTTTTAGTCTCCAATTTATTGTAATTTCAGTGTTGCTGGTTGTCTTCCTTCTCATTTTCATCTCCCAGCTCCAGCATCTGGTTCAAGTTGAAGGTTCTCCCAATTCTTCTAGCCAACTCATGATTTTTTTTCTCAAGCATTTTCCATTGGAATGTTGAAAAAGGTTTCACTGGCAAAGTATCTGCTTGTTGAATAGCTGCACTGTGGTGGATTGGTGATTAGCATACAGTTCAGCTGCTTATGCTGTAATTAGCATGCTGCAGTGTTTACCTTGTTTGCATGGTGGTGCGTGTCTCTACACATTTCTTAATGAATCTAAAACACTGTGGTACCATGTATGCATTGAGCCATGACATGCAAATGGTAGAAATGAACTGTATAGGTTTTATTGAATTTGGCTGAAAAAGTTTTATGATTAATCCTTTTAGGTATGATCACAAAACACAGCAAAGCACAAAAGATGGATGACATTTGAAAGGCAAAAAAAAAAGCAGTAAGTATTTTTTTCAAGGATGAATGCCTGCTTGGCAACCCCCACACACTGGCTGCCTCCCCACCCATCTAGAGCTTATACATATCTGCTCCCAGCATGCTTAATCTCAGGGAAAAGGAGAAGTTGTTGAGAGACAATATCAATCTTCATGCAAAAATCCTAGTTTCCACACATTAATAATCACACAACAGTGACAGTTACTGTGCCACAAAAAAAAAAAAAAAAGGAAAACTATAGCGATACCTTCCAAGCATATTCCACTCAAAGAATTTATTTTTAACTTTGGGACAAATTATTTAAAAAAATGGAATATTGAGAACAGATGGCTTCTGCCATCCCACTCTTACTACCCAGACCTGTAAAACCCACCCACTGATTCATCCAATTCAATACCTTTCAACATCAAAGTACTAAACTAAAGGGAGTCTTGCTATGTCAGGAATGGGTAATCAGATGCTAAAATCTCTATTCTGATCATAGGCCAAACTTGCATGAAGACTTCATGGGGTAATTGAGTATTTCTGAAGTTCTAAAGTATAGCAACATACTTGTATGTCAGACTTGGCATTGTAAGGGGGAGACTATCTGCAGTAGTAGGTCTGCTATACAGGTGGGAGCTGCACAGCAGTGAAGCCATCCAGTACAAGAGCTCCTCCTGTAGAGCATAACTGAAATCAGGCATGTTGGTTACAGGAGTTGGAGGTAGCTTGCACTACACCTGACTATGTGACTGTGTGGTCCTAGACCCTTGACAACTTTCAAAACCCGCAATGCAGCTCCTTCTGTGTGCAGAACTTTGTACTTTAAGCAGTATTGCTTCCCACTAGGTACTGCCTACAGTACCTTCTCCCACATACAGGTGGAGATTCTGCCTCACTAATGGGTTTCTTCACTAATTTAGCTTTCTGTATAGGCAAGACAACTCCAAATTATTTCTTTGAGGCAAACCTGATTCCACTGCTGCCCAGTGATTTGATTTTTCTTCCCTGTTTCTAACGGATTAAGAAACTCTGTACCTCCTATCCTGCACTAAAGGACCTGCCTAGTCTGCAAAGACCCCTTTCATCCAATTCCAGCCATCCCAATGCCTGGCCAAAGATTTCTGCTGCCCAGTGATTTGATTTTAATTCCCTGTTTCTAATGGATTAAGAAACTCTGTACCTCCTATCCTGCATTAAAGGACCTGCCTAGTCTGTAAAGACCCCTTTCATCCAATTCCAGCCATCCCAATGCCTGGCCAAAGATTTCTGCTGCCCAGTGATTTGATTTTTCTTCCCTGTTTCTAACAGATTAAGAAAGTATGCTACACCAAAGTCCTACTTCAAGTGTATCTGTTTAACTTGCACTTTACCTAGTATAGGTTGTACTGCTTCTGTGCAAGTTATCCTGTACCAAGTAGAGATAGTATTTAGCCTCTGAGTCAGGATACCAGCAGCCATACTCCTCTCTCTCTCTCTGTTCCTACTGTCATATTTCCATACCCCCTGGACCATTATCTGTCTCACCCCTACCTGCTACCTCTATCACAGTTACCTTGTATTCTACTCTCTGCCACTAGGTGGCACTCCAAGCTAGCTTTAGGCTATAACTACCCCCCCCCCACTTTCCCTAGTTTTTCTTCTCTGGATCCTCTCTCAGATTTTCCCCTTGCCTAGCTGCGAATCTTTCTGCATTGTTCTGCTGCTCTTATCCCTTTCTCTTCACACCCTCTAGCTCTATTATACCTCTTCTATTTTTCCTCCCACTCCACTATCCTTTTTTACCTCCATCCCACTCTACCAAACTCTACTTATCTCTGGCCACCTTCTTTGCACCTGGAACCTGTTACTCTCTGATTGTCTCTGCAAACTCTTCATCTACCTGCTCTAACCCACTCCGTTCCCCTACTCTACCCCAATTCCCACCCACCCCAGTGCTGTTAGCTTTATACTTGCATAGCCACACCCCCTATCCCTCAACTACCTATCACAATCCACTTCCACTTAACACCCCCACTCCCTACAACAATAATTCCTGAACAGTACTTAATCACCTTTACACCCTCCCCCTTACTTGTCCTTACTATTACCTCCTGTTATTACCAACTAAACTTAACTTCCTTTCACAATTGTAACCTAACAACTCATATAAAACTTTTTTCCCTCAGTCCACTCTACCTCTTACAACTCTCTCCCTCCTTCTGTCACCTCTATTTTCACCTGTTACTAGACACCTTTATTCCTACACAATACAAGACACCGCATATCGTCTACTCAGAGGCAATCTCTGCTTAACATACAAGGCCATGTCAAACCCAGAGCTGTTGGACATGCTACACTTAAAGAAATCCCAATCCCTCAGAGCTACACGCTCCAGGGATCTAAACCTTGTCATCACAATAAACAAAACATGCTGGAGGGATAGGCTCCTGACCCAGAGACTCCCCAGACTCTGGAATAGATTGCCCATACATGTCAAGCAGAGTGCCTCTTTGGACCTCTTCAAGAGGAACCTTGACGATTGAATGGGAGAAAGGAAATTCGCCCCAGGGATCACGTCAGTCGCCCTGCTAGACAGGGGTCCAGGAAAGTAATGTGGGAAGAAATAGCCAGGGAATTGTTATGGCTAGGCTTGTATAGGCCCTAGGGCTGATAGCCTAGTACCAACCTATGAACCTTCCTTCATCTTATGCCACCCTTTCCTATTCAGTTCCAACACAGTACAAAACACCTTCCTTCATCTCACACCACCCTTACCTATTCAACCCAATGACCTCTAAACATAACTCTATTTACACATACCTCCTACTCTTACCTATTATTCTAGCATTCACACTAACCTTCTTTGAACATTATTCTCTGCTTAAACAGCACCACCACTATCCACAAACCCCACCATTATCACATATAAATTCCCTCAACCATATTAACATAACCTCTACTTCTAGCTATATACTTCCAAAGTACCACAGATCTACCCATATCACTTACGTCTGTGACAAGAACCCCCCTACAACTACTTTAAAATCATAAAACTAATACAAAAACCTCAATAACATCCCCTCTTAGATGGTGATATCCATCCAAACCCTGGCCCGGATACAAGACTTCCCAGTGACCCACTTAACCAAAAACCCCACACCACCTCTACCCCAACAAGTTCATCTAACTCCCTTCTAATAGCTCACCTTAACATCCGTAGCATTAACAATAAAATATCTCATCTTCATGCACTCCTAGATGTACACAAATTTGATATCCTCTGTATTACTGAAACTTGGCTTAAAACTTCAACCAACGACCATGCGATTACCCCCCCCCCCCAGGATATAACCTCCTGAGAAAAGACCATATTACCAAAAAAGGTGGGGGAGTAGCCATGTTTTATAAATCAGAACTCCAAGTATCGCCCTTCAATGCGCCACTTTCCAGAAACTGCATTGCAGAAACCCTTTTAGCCAAACTTCAAATCAATAACTATAAAACCATCTATATAATCTGTTCTGATCTTCTCCCTGGTAACAATATCAGTACTCTAGAAAATATACTTAGTGGCCCATCTACCCACCTACCCCAGGAAACCATTGTGTTAGGTGACTTTAATATAGACTAGGCTACCTGTAGGTCCCCAATCCCATTAACCACATAAGTCTTTATGGTTTCTCACAAATAATAACCACCCGTACTAGAACCAGCAAACAAAGTGGCAAGGAAACCACACTAGACTGGATTCTCATATATAGTCACCCTACTACTTATAAACCATGACATCAGTGACCATGCTCTAACCTATATAATTAAACAAAAACTTCATAGGCCCAATGCTACTATGTTCAAAACCTCCCATTCTAAAAGAAACATTCACCCAGAGAACTTCCAAACAGAACTGAAGGCATGTGACTGGTCACCACTGCTCCATCTTCAACTTGATGAAGCAGTCAGCTACTTTAATACTAGATTCCTTCAAATCCTAGATTACCACGCCCCCTATCGCTCCTCCCGAATAAAGACCAAAACTGCCCCATGGCTCACAAAACAAACTAGGCAAAAAATCCTCCTGAGAAATAAAATCTGGGCCAAGTGGAGAGCCTCTAAAAGCCCTTCTGACCACCTTTACTTTAAATAATTAAGAAATGCCACCAAAAAAGAAATTCTGCTAGACAAAAAAAAAACTTTTACCTCCACCTCCACCAAACCCACAAATAAAAAACACAAAATTTCTGGTCAGCTATGAACATACTACTTCACCCAGGGCACTCAAGTCTCCTACCCCATCAGGAATCACCCACAATAACCTTAAACTAATAGCAGATTCCTTTAACAACTACTTTATAAAAGCCATAAAACTCTAGCTAATACTCTCTTACCCACTAGCTCCCTCCCACCTAACACCACAACAAATTCAGTTCCTTCTTTTCACATACAACCAGTACCTACATGCCTCATCTGTAACCTCCTTCAAAAACTCAAGCCATGCACCCCTTCTGGTGGCTTTCTACCAGCAGAATACCTGCAAATTACAGCTAAAGCCATTGCCTATCCTATTTCTATCCTTATTAATAGAACTATTTCAGAAAGTAAAATCCCTTTTATATGGAAGGTCTCTCATATCATTCCTCTACATAAAGGTGGGACATCAACTGATATTTCCAACTTTAGACCAATCACCCTACTCTCTCCTACAACTAAAATAATTCAAAAATGCATCCACCAACAACTACTTGACCATCTCCTCCACAAAAATTTACTTGCCAACATGGTTTCAGACCATTCCATAGTACTTCAACTGCCCTGCTATCCTTTTCTGACTGTATAAACATAAATCGTAACAATAAATGTTAAGTTGTCTATCTCGCCTTCATTCTTGCTGGATGGGTTCGGAGCCGATCCTCGACGCCGACTCGGCCACTCTAAAAGCTCGAGAGCTAGTTCCACCGACTCGAGGCTCCCCTATATCCCACAATGCTAGGCGGTAACTCCTCAGATCTCGTTTGCCGCTACGCGATCGAGGTGCTTTTTCAACCGGCTTGCCAGGTTAGTTGAAATACTTAGTTTCATCTCTAGATAGACCCCTTTTAAGTTAGTGTTTTCTTCATAGTTTTAATAATTAAATAGTTTACTCCCCTTTATAGTCAGTTTTTCCTCCTAAATTTCCTAATTTTATTCCCTTGGGCTTTAGGCCCAGTCCCTCCCTTCCTTAATAGTTGGAGTGACTGTGTTTGTAGGGATTTAATTTATAAGTTAATTTTAATTTTAAATTTTTACAAGTGTAATCGGTGTGTGTGTGTGCTTGTGGTTACACTTGGACTCTTCCTTGGACATGTCCAAAGAATCGAAGGTCTCAGGCTTCAAGAAGTGTGACTCGTGCTGTCAGAAGATGTCTCTGACAGACGGTCACACTTCTTGTGTATACTGCCTGGGGCCTTTGCACCTGCAGGACTCATGTGCTGTTTGCCATGGCTTCAGCCCTAGAGTCCTGCAGGAGCGAAAATAATACTAAGAGGCTTATTGAAGCCTGAGGGTCCCTCGACTCGATCCTCGGGGAAACCCTCCAAGCCTTCCAGACCTTTGGCTCCAGTATCTGAGTCGTCTTCTGGGGGTCCTAAGGCTGTTTGAACATCGGCTCCGGCCGGAGCCGATGAATCTCGAACACATGCCCCTACTATTTCCTCGGCTCTGGCCGGAGCCAATGAATCTCGAACACATGCCCCTACTATTTCCTCGGCTCTGGCCAGAGCCGAGGAAGACATAATTGAGTCGGCTCCGATCAAGTTGTCGGAACCGACATCTAGGAAAAGGTCCCGATCTTCATCTATCGGCTCCGTTCATTCGGCTCCAGCATCACCTTTGCTGTCTGAATGGAGCCATAGATCTCACTCTTCTAGGTCTTCCAGACTATCGGATCATGACCTTCAGAGAGTAGTGAGTCGACTTCTTAAGTCCGAGGCACTAGCCCAGATGCTTCAAAGTCAGACTCAACAGTCAAGGACTATTCCTATTACTCAAAATGTTCCTCCTCTGACTCTTTTGAGTTCGGAGCCGGGGCGGCTCGGACCCGAGACTGTGGTGGCGTCGGAACTGATACCTTTGTCTTCGGTGCCATCGTCTGCTCCGATGTCTTCCTTAGAAGAATCTCGGCACCGGACTTCCCTCGTCGGCTCCGAGGGGGCGAGTGGCATCGGACCCTTGGCCGACCCTGCTCTCCCTCTCGGTGCTTTGGCGCTGGTGAGTTCGGCTCCGACATCGGCCTCGGAGCCATCACTGTCGGTGCCGGGGGAGGTTTTCAGCTTTTCGGAGCGGAGACCTCCGGCTCTGCCTGACAGGGGTGCCTTCGAGGTCATGAGGAGCATGTTAGAACCAGGTTCAACTTCACAGTCGGCTCCTTCTGCCCCTCCCTCCATGGTGCCTCCGATGATTTCTGCTCACTCTCTCATCCCCGACCACAGAGAGCCAGCTTCTCAAGTTTCCCCAGTGGGGATCTCCTCCTCTTCCGAGGCCTCTCCTGACCAGGTAGGAGAGCCCCCTAGGAAGAGGCAGTGCAAGAGGAAGCACATTGACTCCCCTGAGTCTGTCACCTCTGACACTGATTTAGAGGATTCTGAAGGTTCCCCTCGTTCCCCCTCTGAAGATGTCTCCTTTGCAGACATCCTCGAAATCTTAAAATAGAGGGGGAATTGGCCAGCCCTCAACCCTTCAGAGGATGAATCAGTGTATCTTGAGGCATTTGGCTCTTGCCCTTCCACCTCCTGGGTGTCCCCTCCCTTTGACCCCCTTATGCAAGTGGTGGCAAAGAAGGCCTGGGCGGCTCCTGATTCAGTGGAACCCACCCCAGGAGACCATCAAAATTCATCACTGCCCCCAAGGACAAAGAATTTTTAACCAAGGGCATCTCTGTTGATGCTATGGTGGTGGCTGCGGCCACCAAGAAGGAGTTAGCTGATCCTTCGGTGCCTGTTCATCCTCCTAACAAGGAGTCTAGGTCGATGGACAGGTACGGGAAGCGGATGTTCTCGTCAGCGACTTTTACCATGCGATTGTTGAATTACCTGTGCCATTTCACTCGTCTTCAGAGGGATCTGCTCAAGGAAGCGAGCAAAATGTTAAAGGACCCAACAGTTGCGGGTTTTCAGGATAGAATGAACTCTCAGCTGGCAACCCTTAATTCTATAACTAACTCCTCCATGCGCCTCCTTTCATATGCGGCGGATGGAGCAAGTAGAGCGGCAGGTACAGGTGTAGCCTTGCGTTGGCACGCCTGAATGCGGCTATGCAACTTTGTGGACCCTTTCAAGGCGTCCTTCACTAATTCCCCCTTTGATGGATCATCCCTCTTTGGTCCTCAAGTGAAGGAAACCCTGACTAGGTGCGAGACTGATGGCAAAACTCTCTCTGCCGTCGGAGTCCGTTTTTCTACTCCTTCTAGGCCTTACCCCAAAGGCCAGAAGGGGGGAAAGATGTGGTTCCGCAAACAATCTCAGGGAGATTTGCCTGACGCACAGAGTCAATTCCCCTCTAGAGGCAGAGGGGGGAACAATAATGGTAGATGCCGTCCTAGAGGCAGAGGGGGCCTGCAAAATCAGGGCAGTCGAGAATCCTTTTCCGACAAGCCCTTTCAGCATCCCTGAGGTGTTGCCCGACTGTCTACCTTCGGAGGCAGTCGGGGGAAGATTATCGCTGTACCCAGAAGCCTGGCTATCCCTAACTCAAGACAAGTGGATACAGTCTATCATTTCCAAAGGCTACAGAATCCCATTCCTTTTCATTCCGAAGCAATCCAAAAAATCCCTTCCAGACATTCCACCCAGTCAAAGGGAGCAAGCAGCATTAGAAATTTCAAAGCTGCTCACAAAAAGAGCCATTCAACCAGTTCCAGCAGACCAAACAGGATCCGGAATCTACTCCAAATTCTTTTTGGTTCCAAAGAAAACAGGGGACTGGAGACCCATTTTGGATCTCAGCAACTTGAACAAGTTTGTCAAGAAGACAAAGTTCCGGATGGTCACGCTGCAGTCCATTCTACCCCTTTTGGGGCGGGACAACTGGATGTGCTCAATAGATCTCCAGGATGCGTACTATCACATCAGGGTGAGTCGACGCTCCAGGAGATTCCTCCGCTTCAGGCTGGGAACCAGTCATTTCCAATTCAGAGCCCTGCCCTTTGGTCTCACTACAGCCCCCCCGAGTGTTTACCAAATGCATGGCAGTGGTAGCCTCTCACCTGAGACGACAAGGATTCCAGGTGTTTCCTTATTTAGACGACTGGCTCCTTACAGCCCCCACCAAGCATCTTTTGCTTCTCGCCAGAGACTATACCTTCCACACATGTCAGGCACTAGGCATTTCAATAAATTACGAAAAGTCTGTCTTGTCGCCTTGTCGTGTTATTACCTTTATAGGCGCAAATCTAGACACAGTCAACATGTCAGCCAGACTCACAGAGCAGAGAATAGCAGACATACACAGACAGGTCTCTCGTCTTGCAGAGCAACAAAGTCAAAGCCAGATTGATCCTGAAAGTCTTAGGGATTATGGCGGCGGTCATCCCTCTTCTACCATTAGCTCGCTTCCATATGAGAATTTTACAATGGATGCTTTTCACACAATGGTCTTTCCAACGACTTCCAATGTCCCATCCTATTCGGATAACTCAATCGTGCAAGAATCATCTCTCTTGGTGGATCACATCTCCCTAGCTCCACGTAGGGAGACCTTTCATCCCCTCCCCTCCGGTTGCTACAGTGACAATGGACGCCTCCCTGATCGGGTGGGGGGGGGGCATTACCAGGGCAGGACAGTCCAAGGCATGTGGCAACCTTTCGAGTGCCACTTGCACATAAATGTCCTAGAGATGAGAGCAGTGCTTCTAGCGTTGCAAGCCTTACAAGACTCTCTTCCCAAGGGAACTATAGCAATTCAGACAGACAACATGTCTGTAGTGTGGTACATCAACAAACAAGGCGGAACCAGATCTTACCCCCTATGTCGAGAGGCACTCAGACTGTGGCAATGGGCGATTTCTTCTCCGCGGTTACTGTGGCAATGGGCAATTTCTTCTCCGCGGTTTCTGTCAGCAACGCACATTCCCGGGAAGTCCAATGTGATTGCAGACAAATTGAGCAGAGCTATCCTCATGCCTCACAAGTGGTCTCTGAAGAATTCAGTGTTGGAGAAAGTTTTTCGAAAGTGGGGCCGGCCTTGCTGCGACCTTTTCGCTACTCCCCAAAACAGCAAGTGCGACGATTATTTCACCCTCTTTCCCCAACCAGGCCACCCCAGCAGAGACGCTCTAGTACACGATTGGCCCCGGGGACTTCTGTATGCCTTTCCTCCCTTCCCACTGATATCTCAGCTAATACAGAAAGCCATCGCTCAGAAAGCTTCCATGATCCTTATTGCCCCTTACTGGCCTCGACAGGTTTGGTTCCCGTTTCTCCACCGTTATCTGTTGGAGCAACCTTGGCATCTGGACCCAGTTCCAGACCTCTTGACCCATCAGTCGGGTCAGTTGCACCACTCCCTTCCTTCTCTGAACCTCACAGCGTGGTTCCTCCAATTCCAACTCTAGCCAGGCTTCCTCTGATATCTCGCTCAGTTAGAGATATTTTGATAGCCTCTCATAAATCTTCCACTAGGAAGATTTATCATAACAAGTGGAAACGTTTTTCCTATTGGGCGCAGTCAAAGAATATAGATCCTTTCACTGCTTCCATTCAATCAGTTCTAGACTTTCTAGCCGAACTTTTCCACTCAGGTTCGTCTCCGTCTACCATCAGAGTTCAATTGGCAGCAATATCGAACTTTCATGTTGGATTCTCAAAGTCCTCCATTATGTCTCACAAACTCTGCAAAGCCTTTTTAAAGGGAGTTTTTCTCCTCAAACCACCAATCAGGGATCCTCCTCCTCAATGGGATCTCAACTTGGTTCTGGCTTCCTTAATTCTTTCCCCCTTTGAACCTGCAGCTTCATGTTCGACAAAGTTACTATCTTGGAAAACACTCTTTTTAGTAGCTATCACTTCAGCTAGAAGAGTCTCTGAACTCCATGCTCTGTGTAGTCGACCCCCTTATCTTGTGTTTCATAAGGATAGGGTGTCCTTACGTACTAACCTGTCCTTTTTGCCCAAGGTGGCTTCACTGGCAAATTTGAATCAAACCATTGAGCTTACTGTCTTCTTCCCTAATTATTCTAATAGGTCAGAACAAAAGTTACACTGTTTAGATGTCCATCGCCAACTTAGGTACTATTTAGACAGGACCAAACAATTCAGGAAGTCTGATCAACTGCTTGTTTCTTATGCAGAAGGTAGAATGGGCCTTCCAGTTTCTAAAGTATCTCTCTCCAGATGGCTTACTTCATTGATTACCCTTGTGTATGAGATCAGACATCAACAGTTGCCATCCAAACCCAGGGCTCATTCAACTAGAGCTTTAGCCACTTCTATAGCTTTCCAAGATAGGCTGCCTATTGATTCGATTTGTTCTGCAGCTACTTGGGCTTCTCCCCATACCTTCATTTCTCATTATAAGTTGGATTTGGCCTCTAGAGACCAAGCCAACTTTGGTTCCACTGTACTCAAGAGTCTGTTCCGATAGGCCACCCGGGACAAGGTGCTAGGGACGCGGTCCCATCCAGCAAGAATGAAGGCGAGATAGACAACTTAACATTTAGAAGTTGTGTACCTACCATAACGTTCCATGTTAGTTGTCTTCTTCTTGCCTTCTTTCTTGCATCCCACCCTCCTTCCCCCTAGCCAGGACAGACCTAGAGGAGTTTTTCTTTTGTTCCTTTTGGAATTTACTTGCTGGGCTTAGCTTTCAAATGAGATCTGAGGAGTTACCGCCTAGCATTGTGGGATATAGGGGAGCCTCGAGCTGGTGGAACTAGCTCTTGAGCTTTTAGAGTGGCCGTGTCGGAGCCGAGGATCGGCTCCGAACCCATCCAGCAAGAAAGAATGCGAGAAGAAGACAACTAACATGGAACGTTATGGTAGGTACATAACTTCTAATTATCTTTCCTCCGCACTGTTTATCGACCTTTCAAAAGCCTTTGATATGGTTAACCATAATCTGCTTATTGAGGTATTAAAAGCCCATTCACTGGACGCACAGGCATTACTCTGGTTTAAATCCTATTTAGACAACCGACAACAAGCCAGTCCTTTGGGGACGATAACTCCCCTCCCCATAAACATTGGAGTACCTCAAGGCTCTATCCTAGGCCCTCTTCTTTTCAATGTTTATTAATGACCTAAATACTAAAATTCCTCAAGCTACCTGCATGCAATATGCTGATGATTCTATTTTAATTTGCTCAGCTAGGTCCCCAACCTCATTCCAGATCCTCACCCAATCTGTATTTCATACTGCTGAAAATTGGTTCATGCAACACTGCCTCCTCCTGAACCCCAAAAAAACAAAATTATTACTCTCTACACCTACTCAAAAATCACCACAAATTCACTTCACAATACCCTCTAACAATGGAACCACCATATCCCCTGATACTACTACCCATCTCCTGGGCATAACCATAGACAACAACCTTGGCTATGACGATCACATCAACACTACCATAAAATCTGTCAGCAAAAAACTAGGTTCCCTGTATAGACTCAAACCCTTCCTTACACCAACAGCCAAAACCACTATAGCCCAGACTTACCTGATCTCTATCCTGTTCTATGCTGCTGCCATAATCTTTCTAAAAACAACCTTAACAAACTTGCCACTAGCTGTAATAACATAGCCAGATTTGCCACTGGCAACCCTTTTAGAACCCACCACTGTCTCAACCTCAAACAATTGGGATGGTTAGAACTGCAGCACCAATTACTTTGTCATCAACTTACTATAATCCAAAAGATACCTTACCACCCCAATAATACCCCAGTCCTCTCTAATCTGACTACCCCTTACAAAAACCTTTCAACTCTTCGCTCAGCTAATAAGTTTCTAGTTTCCACTATTAAATCTAACAACAAAGCTGGGGACTCTGTTCACTAACACTGTGGGAAAAGCCTGGAATCAGCTTCCAAGTGAACTTTCTACTCTCTCTTCCACACATCTTTTTTAAAAAACATCTCAAAGAACATCTTAAAACCCACTGGCTTTGTCCCTGCACAAACCCTGACTGATTTTTCGCTTTACCCATTCCTGCTCTCCCTTTTACTTCACTTCTCCAGTGTACTATATTGCTCAAACCATTCAATGTCCTTTTTACTGTACTATGTTTCTTACCTGTACTAGCAACTAAACTAACCTGTAACCATCCTCTTTCCTAAAAAAAAAAAAACACTTTTTATAACTTTTTTAAAATGTATTACTCTGTGTTTTTTTCCCCTGTCAAATTTTGTTTATTTTTCTATATTTGATCTTAGTTCATTCCCCTCTAAATATGTCTGCACACAATATGTTTTTCTTTTTTTCTCCCAAATATTCAAATTATTGTTATCTGTACTTGATTATAGCTTAATTTTTTTATTAATATTGTATAATAAGTTTTCTGTCTATGCTTGGTAAGCTTTTCTCCCCGGGCCTCTACTGAAAATGGACATGTATCCAGTTAGACTAGTCCGGTCAACAAACGTAAATAAATAAATAAGTTTAGCATAGTCCTCAATAGCATATGCTGTGTGTTTGTGTATATACATAAACACACGCGCACACACAGATGATATATATTTTTCCCCCTAGAGTAAAAAAAACCTTGTGGGTCGATGAAAAAATAAAACAAACACCAGCTTTGTATTTTGAGTGCTTTCGTTCACTTGTGTTTACTTGTCGAAGTTCAACAAATAAACACAAGTGAATGAAAGCACTCTAAATACAAAGCTGGTGTTTTATATATATATATATATATATATATATCTTTCTGGTGGCTTTTTTTTTCTACTGCTATAGTATGTATAATTTATTTCACCGCTTAGTACAGACAAGGCTGCAATTTAACAGATTTTGATACAGGCCATAATTCCTATGTTCGCTGTTGTCTCATTATTACTTTATCCTGTTTACTTAAATATATGTAGATGTATTCATATATCATACTGGTATCCTATCTCTGTGATCTATTCAACTGCTTTGCACAAGATTAACTTAAATTTGGATCTGGGCAGGGAGACATTTGGATGCCAGAATAGAATTCTATGGTACACTGCTTTCAAAAATCAACATTTGGCTGATAAAATCATATCATCATAAAATATTAAACCATTTTCATTGGCTTTTAAAAATTTCTCTGAAAAAAAAAATAAAAAATATCATACTGACTACTATTAAAAACTTTATAAAAATCCAGAATATAAAGCATGGGATTTTCCTTCTGTTTCTTACAACTTGTACTCAAAATAACATTACTACGTTTAATAAGGTGATTACTTTTAAGAAGAAAAATTTGATATATTGGTATCGATTGGTGATAAGTTAGTCTGTAGATTATTATAAAAGTAAGAAAAGTATTGATTTATTCCAAGACTTCAGTTAAGCAATTGGTCTGATGAAGTTTTGTATGAAAGTGCTTACCTGGACTCTTGGAATAAATCAGTACATTTTGTATAGCCTTGGTTGTCATATCTTCAGCTTGGACTGTACTTCTCTACTTGTAGAGATTGGTGGTGCTTTCATTTTAATCTGTATTATAAAAATATTTTGATGTAAATACAGAAATATGGTTCGACATTCAAAGTTGTAGGCATTCAGTTGAAGATAACTTTAACGTAATGCAACCCTCAGTAGGACATTCTATTCCTAGGTTTATTGATATTTAATTTTTTTTAACACAGCAGAATATAATGGAAAAAGGACTTTTATCTAAAATATATAAAGTGGTTAAAATACAGAATATTTCTTAAAGTTATTGGGATTTTTTTCACACTTGTTAACAATAGATGTTAAGTTGTCAATCTCGCCTTCATTCTTGCTGGATGGGTTCGGAGCTGATCCTCGGCTCCGACTCGGCTTATGCCAAAGCTCTAGAGCTATTTTTACCGGCTCGAGGTAACCCTGTATCCCACAATGCTAGGCGCTAACTACCCAGATCTCGTTTGCCGCTTAGCTGCGAGGTTGCGTTTTTGCTAGCTCTGGTTATTTTTCAAAAAGAACAGCTTTTTGGGTAAGATTTTTTTCCCTTGTTATTTCAGTTTAGTGTTCTTTATACCCTTGTCCCCTACTTAGAGTAACCAACTTGTATAGTTACCTTCTGGGTCCATCTTTCTACCCGCCCCCGGCCTTTCCCTTCTCTTATACATCTAGGCCTTAGGGCCAAGTTAGTTTTTTTGGGTAAATTACTTGTAGCTTCAGTCTTTGGTGTGGTGGTGTGACTGAACTAGGTTTATTTTATTTACTGTAGTGTGTGTGTGTGGTGTTTGGGTGTGTTCCACTATGTCTAAGGAATCCAAGGTCTCAGGCTTCAAGAAGTGTGACTCGTGCTGTCAGAAAATGTCTCTGACAGACAGTCACACTTCTTTTATTGCCTAGGCCCTCTGCACCTGCAGGACTCTTGTTCCGTCTGCCATGCATTTAGTCCAAGAGTCCTGGAGGAACAAATTGATTTTGAGAGGCTTATTAAAGCCTGAAGGCTCCCCGGCCAAGTCTTCGTCGGGCAAGCCATCTAAGCCCACTAAATCATCAGCTCCGAGTTTAGAGCCTCCGACCAGTGGTGCTACTTCTGCTTTGGCATCTGCTCCGGCCGGAGCCGACGCTTCAAAATCTGTCGGCTCCGATAGTTTTGTTTGAGCCGACTTTGACCCGTAAGCGCTCCAGGTCCCCCTCTTTGGAGTCTGTCCACTCTGCTCTGAGATCTCCTTTGCTTTCGGAGCGGAGTCACCGGTCCCATTCCTCTCAGTCTTCCAGGCTTTCGGACCATGACCTCGAGAGGGTGGTTAGTAGACTCCTTAAGTCGCAGGCACTGGCCCAGATGCTTCATAGCCCTTCTCAACAGACAGTGGCTATTCCCATTCCATCATCGATTCCTCCTCCGACTCTTCCCTTGAGTTCGGAGCCGGAGTTTGTGGGAGCTGGGACCATCGACACGTCAGAGCCAATACCACCCATTTCAGCTCCGTCGTCAGCTCCGATTTCTTCTATGGTGCCATCCTTGGAGGAATCCAGACGCCGTGACTCCCTCGTCGGCTCTGAGGGGGTGAGTGGCATCGGACCCTTGTCCGACCCCATTCTCCCTCTCGGAGCCTCGGCGCAGGTGAGTTTGGCTCCGACATCGGCCTCGGAGCCATCCCTCTTGGTGCCAGGAGGGGTTCTTATCTCCTCTGAGTGGGGACCACCTTCTCTGCCTAATAGGGGTGCTTTCGAGGTCATGAGGAGTGTGCTGGCCCCCTGTGCCTGTTCCTCGGTTGGCTCCTTCAGCTCCTCCCACTGTAGTGCCTGCTATGGTCTCTACTCATCCTCTCAACCCTGACCGCAGAGATCCTATGCCTCAGGGGCCCCCATTGGGAGCATCCTCCTCTTCTGAGGCCTCCCCTGATCTGTCAGGGGAGCCCCTTCGGAAGAGGAAATGTAAGAGGAAACATCTGGACTCCCCTGAGTCTGTCACATCTGATACCAACTTGGATGAGTCAGAGGGGTCCCCAAGATACCCCTCTGAGGATGTCTCCTTCTCTGACATCCTTAAGCAGAGGGGGAACTGGTCTACCCTCAACCCTTCCGAGGACGATTCGGTCTACCTAGAGGCGTTTGGTTCTCGCCCTTCCACCTCCTGGGTGTCTCCGCCTTTTGACCCTCTTATGGAAGTGGTGGCCAGGAAGGCTTGGACGGCCCCTGACTCGATGGAACCAACCCCGCGGAGGCCTTCAAAATTTATCACAGCCCCTGCTGATAAACAGTTTTTGACCAAGGGTGTCCCTGTTGATGCCATGGTGGTGGTGGCAGCCACTAAGAAGGAACTGGCTGATCCTTCGGTACCTATCCATCCTCCTAATAAGGAATCTAGGACCATGGATAGGTACGGCAAGCGGATATTTTCTTCAGCGACCTTTACCATGCGGTCGCTGAATTACTTATGTCATTTCACCCGTCTTCATCGAGACTTGTTCAAAGAAATGGGTGACACACTACAGGATCCAACAGCTGCGGGGTCTCAGGACAAAATCAACTCCCAGCTGGCAACACTAAACTCGATTGTTAACTCCTCCATGCGGCTTATTTCGTATGCGGCCGATGGGGCGAGTAGGGCTGCAGGCACAGGTGTGGCCTTAAGACGGCATGCCTGGATGCGGCTTTGTAACTTTGCTGACCCCTTCAAGGCGTCCTTCACCAACTCTCCCTTTGATGATTTGGCGTTGTTTGGACCTCAGGTGAAGGATACTTTGACCAAATGCGAACAAGACGGCAAGACTCTCTCTGCCATAGGAGTCCGTTTTTCCACCCCTTCCAGACCATACCCCAAAGGTCAGAAGGGTGGAAAGATGTGGTTCTGCAAACCACAGGGAGTCACGCCAGACGCACAAGGCGAGTTTCCCCCTAGAGGCAGGGGGGAACAACAATAGACACCGCCCCAGGGGCAGAGGGGGTCTGCAGAATCAGGGTAGCAGAGAAGCTGTCTCTGGCCAACCCTTCCAGCATCCCTGAGAAGCTGCCCGACTGTCCTGTACCCAAAAGCCTGGCTTTCCCTTACCGAAGACACATGGGTACGGTCGATCATATCCGTGGGTTACAAAATTCCTTTTGTCCACACCCCAAAACAGCCAAACAGGCCCCTTCCAGATGTTCCACCCAGTCTAAGGGAACAAGCAGTATTAGAAATCTCAAAACTGCTAAGAAAAAGGGCTATCCAGCCAGTCCCAGCAGACCAGCAAGGATCCAGAATCTACTCCAAGTTCTTTTTAGTACCAAAAAAGACAGGGGACTGGAGACCAATTTTGGATCTCAGCAGACTGAACAAGTCTGTTCAAAGAACGAAGTTCCAGATGGTCACGCTACAGTCCATTCTACCCTTTTTGGGTCAGGACCATTGGATGTGATCTATAGACCTTCAGGATGCGTACTACCACATCAAAATGCACAGACGCTCCAGAAGATTTCTCCGCTTCCGGCTGGGAGCCAGTCACTACCAGTTCAGGGCCCTGCCCGTTGGTCTCACTACAGCCCCCCGAGTGTTCACCAAATGTATGGCAGTGGTTACGGCTCATCTGGGGCGTCAAGGATTCCAGGTGTTTCCATATCTAGACGACTGGCTCCTTACCGCCACCACCAGGTGTCAACTCATTCAATCCAGAGTTACCCCATTCAGATTTGCAAAGAGCTAGGTATCTCCATAAACTTCGAAAAGTCTGCCTTGTCACCTTATCAGTCTATTACCTTCATAGGCACCATATTAGACACAGTCGAACTCTCTGCAAAACTGACTGCTCAAAGAATCACAGATATTTGCAAACATGTTCATATCCTGCTTCAGAACAACAAAATTCAGACCAAGTTTGTACTGAAGACTCTAGGTCTCATGGCGGCTGCCATTACGTTACTTCCATTAGCTCGATTCCACATGCGACTCCTGCAATGGATGCTCTTCTCTCAGTGGTCCTTCCAGCAGCTCCCGATGTCACACTACATTTTGATAACTCAATCATGCAAGAAACACCTGTCTTGGTGGATGGTCTCCCTTCAAGTGTCTCAGGACAGACCCTTCATCCCCCCCCCCCGGGTTGCTACAGTGACAACGGATGCTTCCCTGATCAGGTGGGGGGGGCATTTTCAGGGCAGGATGGTCCAGGGCACTTGGCAACCTTTTGAGTGCCATCTGCACATCAATGTCCTAGAGATGAGAGCAGTTCTTTTAGCATTGCAAGCCCTTCAGGACTCTCTTCCCATCGGGACGATTGCAGTTCAGACGGACAATATGTCCGTAGTGTGGTACATCAACAAGCAGGGTGGAACCAAGTCCTATCCCTTATGTCGAGAAGCACTCAGACTTTGGCAGTAGGTGATCTCCTCTCAACGGTTTCTGATAGCAACGCATATCCCCGGGAGGTCCAATGTCATAGCGGACAGGCTGAGCAGAGCCATTCTCATGCCGCACGAGTGGTCTCTCAAGCAGTCAGTAGTGGAAGAAATTTTCAAAAAATGGGGTCAGCCTTGCTGCGGTCTTTTCGCTACACCCCAGAACAGCAAATGCCATGAATTTTTCACTCTCTTCCCGGCCACCCTCCCAGAGACGCTCTAGTCCACGATTGGCCCCGGGGTCTCCTGTACACCTTTCCCCCTTTCCATTAATCACTCAGTTGATTCAGAAAGCTACCGCCTTGAGATCGACGATGATCCTCATTGCTACGTACTGGCCTCGACAAATATAGTTTCCGTTCCTGCACCATTACCTCTTGGAGCAGCCCTGGCATCTGGACCCAGTTCCAGATCTCTTGACCCATCAGTCGGGCAAGCTGCACCAATCTCTCCTCTCTCTCAACCTCACAGCTTGGTTGCTCCACTTCCAACCTTAGCCAGGCTTCCCTTTATCTCCCATTCGGTACGTGACATCATTTTAGCTTCTCACAAATCTTCTACCAGGAGGATTTATGCCAGCAAATGGAAACGTTTTTCCTTCTGGGCAAAATCTAGGAACATAGACCCATTTGTGGCTCCTATCCAATCGGTCTTAGATTTTTTGGCCGAACTCTTTCATTCAGGTTCATCTTCCTCCACTATCAGAGTCCAGTTAGTGGCCATTTCAAATTTTCATGTTGGCTTGGCAGACTCCTCCATTATGTCTCATAAACTTTGTAAAGCATTCCTCAAAGGTATCGTTTTACTCAAGCCCCCAGTTAGACATTCCCCACCGCAGTGGGATTTGAATGTAGTTTTAACCTCCTTGATTCTCCCTCCCTTTGAACCTGTGGCTTCCTGTTCCTTGAAGTTACTCTCATGGAAAACTTTGTTTCTAGTTGCCATAACCTCTGCGAGGAGAGTCTCAGAACTTCATGCCCTTTGCGTTCGTCCTCCTTATCTTGTTTTCCATACAGATAGAGTGCCCCTCAGAACAAACCCCTCCTTTTTACCCAAGATATCTTCTGAGGCAAATCTAAACCAGACTATCGATCTCCCAGTTTTCTTCCCTAATTACTCTGACAGAGCGGAAGAAAGGTTGCATTTCTTGGATGTTCATCGCCAACTCCGTTACTACTTGGATAGAACCAAGAAAATTAGGAAATCTGACCAGCTCTTCCTATCTTATGCTGAAGGGAAGAAAGGCCTTCCAGTTTCCAAAGTAACCCTTTCTAGATGGTTGGCCTCTGTCATCACTTTCATCTATGAACTGAGGCGTCAAAAGCTTCCTTCAAGACCTAGAGCCCATTCAACTAGAGCCTTAGCTACGTCTATAGCCTTTCAGGACAGGTTGCCCTTAGATTCAATTTGTGCTGCAGCCACATGGGCCTCTCCCCATACCTTTATTTCTCATTACAAATTGGACATGGCCTCCAGAAGTCGAGCTAACTTTGGTTCCACAGTCAAGAGTCTGTTCCAATGAGCCACCCAGGGTTAAGGTGCTAGGGACGCGGTCCCATCCAGCAAGAATGAAGGCGAGATTGACAACTTAACATTGAGAAGTTATGTACCTACCATAACGTTCCATGTTAGTTGTTTTCTTCTTGCCTTCTTTCTTGCGTCCCGCCCTCCAAACCCCTAGCCTGGACAGACCGTTAGGATCCTAAGGAGCCTTGCCTATCTCTCACTATGGTCTCCAGGGGTTACCCTTTTCTTGGGATAGCTATTTGCATGAGTATGCCATTCTCTCCTTTATTCTGGGGGAAAAACTGCTATAGTGTTAGCTATCAAACGAGATCTGGGTAGTTAGCGCCTAGCATTGTGGGATACAGGGTTACCTCGAGCCAGTAAAAATAGCTCTCGAGCTTTGGCATAAGCCGAGTCGTAGCCGAGGATCGGCTCCGAACCCATCCAGCAAGAAAGAAGGCGAGAAGAAGACAACTAACATGGAACGTTATGGTAGGTACATAACTTCTCATCATTGGGATTTTTTCACAGTTAATTATCCAAGTGCAGATGATAAAATAATGCTGCAATCATCAAAACAAACTACTTCTCTGCTAATTGAATATTACATTCTTGGAAATTCATGCATAGAACTTTTATTGCACCACACAGAGTTGAACTGATGTATAAAAAAAAATCTAGGATGTTGGAGATGTAAATAAAGTCAAAGCTGACTGGCAGCATATGGTTTTTGATTGTGTAATTCTCAAACCTTTTTGCGATAACATACAATCTGATGATGTAAATCTTTCTTTATTCATTACCATTAGGACCTCGGTTCTGTCCTCTGAACTGGTATAGCCGTTTCCAAGCTCGTGCCAGCCAGAAACTCTCACCTAAGACCTACCCATAATGTCCCTCTCCTAGTTACTCCAGATCTCGTTTGGCATGTTCCGAGTCAGACGTGCTAGCCATCTCTCTCAAAGCTAAGTAGAAATTTTGTTAATTTTAAGACAGTTTCTCTTCAAAATTATTTAATTTTTAGTAAAGTTAGCCCTTTCTCACTGTTGGCTATAACCTAGGCTTATTTCCTACCCTTTTCCTTGGTAATTTAATTTTTACCTTTTTTGATACTGTCCCCCTCTCCTGTCTTTGACAGGCCTTTCCTTTTTACTAGTGGTATTTTTTTAAATAACATCATTGGTATTTTCTCCCTTAATTTTTCTGTAGGATATCCTTGTTGCCACACTATGTCAGACAAAGCTAAGTTGGGATTTAAATAGTGCAACAAGTGTGGATGTAAGATGCCTAACTCAGATACACGTTTGTTGTGTCTACTGTTTGGGCATGGATCATGTTAAAACGGACTATGACATTTGTGCTAGTTTTAGTAATTGTACACTAGCAGAACATAAAAATAAACTTATCTTAAAAGGATTACTCAAGACAACTTTTTTGGAGGCTCTATCTGGGTCAGAGGTCTCATCCCCTCCAAAGACCAAAAAATATAAGGAAAAATGGATTACTCAAGACACCTTTTTCAGAGGCTGTATCTCGGTCTGTGGTCTCAACCCCTCCGAAAAACATAAGGACAAACTGAGTCGCTCAGTTCCTGCATCTCCGTCAGTTATGGAACCGAGTCGGCTCCGTGCTTTGCAGGGGCCCTCAGTGCAGACCTCTTCGGCACCAGGCTCTGTGTCTTCTCCCTCGATGCCGTCCATGATATTCATCCCTATTTCGGTTCCAACCTCGGCACCACTGACCGGTGCCATCCTTTGATCTGATTGTACCTGCTTCGGCACCATCCCCAGCCATGGTGCTGACAGTTTCTTCGGATCCAAAACTCGAATACCTGCCAAGGACAAGATACTTCCACTCTGGTGCATACTGTCTCGGTCCTGACAGCAGTGTTTTCCCTGTTGGCACTGTCCATCCTTGCTGCATCGGCACCGGTGGAACTGATGCTCTCCCGAAGCAGTGCTTGGACCATCCATACCTTGGTACCTAGCCTGGCACCTATTTTCTTGCCATCTATGTCCACAGCTCCAACGTCTTCCAGTTCTCTCAGAGCTCCTCACCTGGAGGTGTGACCCTGGTTCCGAGGTTGTCCCTCCCAGTTCCAGACTCCCATCCCTGCTCGGGTGGGCCTGCTGTACAGTAGTGGACTCGCCATCAGCAGCAATGACCAGTATCAGAACCCTTCCCTAGCATGCACCTCTCCCAACCCTCTAGTTCGGGACCCCGGGCATGGGAGTCACAAGAACCCTCTTTGAAAAGAACCCCTTCTCCAGAGTCGTCCTCAGAAGATCCCACTGTGGAGCCACCCCAGAAGAAACTGTGCAAGAGGAAGCACCTTGATTCTCCGGAGGAATCCATTACCGAAGACACTTATTGTGATGAGGGGGAAGGGTCCCCACGGTCTTCCCCAAATTACATCTCATTCGGAGACCTCAAAATCCTCAAACAGCGGGGAAGACTGTAAGGTCCTATAACCCTTCTTCTGAGGAATCTGTGTTCCTGCAGGCCTTCTGTACCCAGCCATCTACTTCCTGGGTGGCTCCACCGGCAGCTGACCTTGTTAAAATCATTGTGCAGTGTGCCTGGAAGGCCCCGAACAATGTAGAACCTGTCCCTTAGAGGCCAGACAAAAAATGTTATCTACACCTGAAAACCAGCCCCACTGGTCCTAACAGTTGAAAGTTGATTCTATGGTCATGGCGGCGGCCACCAAAAGGGAACTGACAAAAGATAGTTTCTCTGTCCATCCTCCAAAGAGAGTCCTGGACCATGGACAGACTAGAGAAATGGACCTATGCTTCAGCGCCTTTCAGTCGCTGTACTATCTGGCGCAATTTACTTACCTCCAAAGAGATCTAAATTCCGGAATGTCTCCCTCTTTGATGGGGTACTGCCTGATGAGTTGTGTGATACTGTCCGCCTCACAGCTAGCTACCCTTGAATCCATCTCAAACTCCTCGATGTGTTTTATATCTCACTCCACCAAGGGGGCAGCTTGAGCTGCCACTTCAGGCATTGTCATGAGATGTAATGCTTGGATGTGGTTGGGTGACTTCGCAGACCCCTTTAAATCTTCCTTCATCAATGCACCTGTCGACAAATCTGCACTTTTTGGACCCAAAGTACGAGACACACGTAGTGAGAAAGACTGAAAGACCTTATCTGCTGTGGACATACGCCTTTCCCAACCCCCAGAGGTCCTACTCCAGGAACCAAAAGGGAGGAAATGTGGTTCAAGAAATTCCAAGGACCTTTTCATGACACTCGTGAACAATTCCCCTGGGGCAGAGGGGGCAACTCATATGGAAAATGTCCCTTTCGGGGTAGATGGGGTCCGCATAACAAGGATGCTACAGATTCCTTCTCTGGCAGACTCTACCAGTGCTTCTGAGCAGCGGCCAGATTGCTTTCCCCTCTGGAAGCAGTCAGGGGTAGTTTTTCTCTGCATCTACCAGCTTGGCATCTTATTACTACCAATGTTTAGATGCAGAGAATAATGTCCAGAGGCTACCAAATACCATTCGATTTAACTCCCATCCCCGATGTAGTGCCCAATCAGAGGGAATTAGCAGCCTTAGAAATAAGAAAAGCTGCTAAGGAAGAGTCATCCAACCAGTACCACCAGACCAGACAGGATCCAGGTTTTACTCAAGGCTCCTTTTAGTGCCAAAAAAGACAGGGGACTGGAGACCAATCCTGGATCTCTGCCTATTGAACAAATTTATCAAACATCAAAATTTCTGGATGGTCACGGTACAGTCCATTCTTCCCTTCCTAGGGAGGGATAACTGGATGTGCTCTATAGACCTCCAGGACGCGTACTACCACATAAAGATGAATCACCGCTCCAGGAGTTTTCTCCGCTCCGGGCTGGGAGCCAATCACTACCAGTTTAGGGCACTGCCATTCGGTCTCTCGACAGCCCCTTGAGTGTTCACCAGATATATGGCAGTTGTGGTAGCTCATCTTCGACTACAAGGATTTCAGGTGTTTCCCTATCTAGATGATCGGTTCCTTACTGCTCTGACCAGGAATCTTCTTACACTCAAGGTCTCACTCTCCGCTTGGGGATTACAATCAACAAGGACAAATCTCAATGTCTCCAGTGAAGACACTGGAATTCATTGGAGTGGTCTTCGACACAACACCCTGTCAAGCTTCTCTCCCCCTCACAGGTTTTCGAACATAACACACCAAAACCAAGACCTTCTACCTATGTACCAGCACGTCTTGTACTGCAACTCTTAGGTTCCATGGCAGCTGCCATTACGTTGGTACCACTGGTGAGACTGCACATGAGAATCCTACAGTGGCTCTTTTCTGCACAGTGGCCATTGCTAATTTACCAACTCGACCACATGATACTTCTTTCAGACTGTTGCAAGGAAGAAATGTTATGGTGGATGAACCCACAGACGAATTTTTGGTGTTGACCATCTTGTCTTCCACAGGCCACGGTGACCACAGACGTTTCACTGTTAGGGTGGGGGGTCATTTCCAGGGAAAGACCATCCAAGGCACCTGGTCCCCCATGGAGGCCAATTTGCACATAAATGTCCTGAAACTGATGGTAGTTCTCCTAGCATTGCAAGCGTTACATGCATCCCTACCCTCTGAGACCATTGCAATACAGTCAGACATGTCCGTCGTCTGGTATATCAACAAGCAATGTGTAACCAGGTCTTACCTCTGTGTCGAAAGTCATGAGGATTTGGCACTGGGCGATAGCTTCCAACCACTTTCTTATAGCAACACACATTCCTGGGAGTTCCAACCTTATTGTGGACAATCTGAGCAGGAACATCCTGATGCCTCAAGAGTGGTCCCTCAACCCTATAACAGCGGATTGTATCTTCCAACGCTGGGGCAAGCCTTGCTGTGACCTGTTTGCTTCCCCTCTGAACTACAAATGCAGAAACTACTTTGCCCTGATCCCCCCTCAGGGGGAATCACAGAGGGATGCTCTAACGCATGATTGGCCACCAGGTCTTCCCTATGGCCTCATCTGATTCACAGTCTGTGGATCCTGGATCATTTCCAAGACCTGTTATCTCATCCTCAGGGACTGATTCATCCGAGCCTGCACAGTCTCAAGTTCACAGTTTGGTTCCTTCACTTCCAATGATTGCCAGGCTGCTTGACATCCCATCTCCTGTTTGTGAAATTCTTCAGGCTTCACGCAAACCTTCCACTAGGAAAGTTTATTCTAGTAAATGGACTAGGTTCTCTATTTAGGCCAAAGATCAGAACTTAGACCCTTTCTCTATGCTTATTCAAAAGATCCTGCAATACCTGACTACTGTTTTTGCATGCAGGAGCCTCAGCTTCGATCAGTGTACATTTAGCAGCTATCGCCAATTTTCATAATGATCTTGATAATTCTTCAATTATGTCACACCGCCTATGCAAGAACTTTTTGAAAGGAGTAATACATGTTAAACCTCGGTCAAGCCTCCCTTAGAACCCTGGGACTTGGCTTTGGTACTTCAGTCTCTCACAGGTTCTCCTTTCGAGCCTTTTGAGTCATGTGATTTGCAATTTTTTTCATGGAAAACCTTACTTCTAGTAGCACTTACTTCAGCAGGAAGAGTATCTGAGCTGCAGGCATTGAGTATCAAGAGTCCTTATGTGATCTTCCACATGAATAGGGTGTCCCTTTGTACTAACCCTTCTTTCTTGCCCAAGGTCATTTCTGGCTTTTCCTTTAATCAATCTATTGACCGGCCGGTTTTCTTCCCTCAGCATTCTAACAGAGGAGAGTACCTTTTGCACACCCTTGATGTGCTTCGGCAGCTTTGTTGTTTGGACAGGACTAAATCTTTCAGGAAAACAGATCGTTTGTGGCCTTTGCAGGACCCAGATTAGGTAAACCTGTTTCCAAAGTGACTTTATCCTCCTGGCTTAGAAACGTTATTACCTTTATCTACCAACAGAATAAGCTATCCTTACCTTCCAGAATCAAGGCTCATTCTACCAGATCTAAGGCTACTTCTATAGCATTTCATTCCAGAGCCTCTGTGAATGATATCTGCACAGCAGCCACTTGGGCAAGACCTCATATCTTTATATCTCATTTCAAATTGGATTTCGCCTCCAGAGGACGAGCGTGTTTTGGTTCTGTGGTGCTCAGGAATATCCTTCCTTAGGGCCACCAAGACTCAAGTAGCTGGAGACTCAGTCCTAATGATAATGAATAAACAAAGATTTACATCCTCAGATAAAGAAGTTATGTCTTACCCTAACGTTCGATCTGTGTTTTAGATCTTTGTTTATTCATTACTTCCCGCCCTCCTTCCCCCTGCCTGGACTCCTGGTGGACTTTAGGAACTCCTGGTTAGGGTATTTGCTCAGACAGAGCCTCCTACTCTTTTTTTTTTTTTTTTTCTATTACTATATCTATTATCTAAGGGTGGGCAAACTCAATCTGAAGTAACTAGGAGAGGGGCATTATGGGGTAGGTCTTAGCTGAGAGTTTTTGTCTGGCACGAGCTTGGAAATGGCCATATCAATTTCGAGGATGGAACCGAGGTCCTAATGGTAATGAATGAACAAAGATCTACAACACAGATGGAATGTTATGGTAAGACATAACTTTTTTTCTTTTACAAGCTGTATTCAATTATAAATTTATCTTAATCTTTAATTTTACTTAACATACCTATGCCTGCTTGTGGTGAAAGAATAAAATAGCCTCTTTTATGGAGTATCTTAATAGCATGAAAAGTCATTACAAAATTGGAAGAATAAATCTTCGCCAACAAAGAGAGAATTCATAAACATTGCATTTGAGGTATGTCAATTTGAACTTATTACTATCAAGACAAGAACTACCCAACAACTGGAAACAGGCAACACTTGACTGAAATTTAAAGAACTGCTTGATAAATGCATTTTAACTTCTAAATAATTGTCGGTAATAGATTTTTTTTTTCTGAATTTTCATTTTTTTGTTACAATTTATCAAAACAGAAAAAATATTAAAACAGTGTACAAAGGTGTCTACTACACAAGAATTCTAAAAAAAAAAAAAAAAAGATAAACCGTTGAGAGGCATTACAGTATACCTACCAGGGGCCAGTCATAGGTAACAATCCAGCCCCCTACACTGACGATTTTAGAATAAGACACACTAAAATGTACCACCATCTTAGCTTAAATAACATGGATGAATCCAAAGGGAACTTGACAGCTGATTCTAAAAAATCCTATAAAAGTGGATAAACATGTTTTTTCCCCCCAGAATGTGTTGCATGAATCCAAGTACAACATGCAGCTGTATTTTGAAAAATCCAATGAAAGCAGATTACAATTTGTAGATATTACAATATACTTTTAACAGAAAACATTATATTTCTTTAAGGAGCATTGCTTCTCTACAGAAGGGTCAACGAGGGGCAGACCAATACTGTCATACTGCTTTAATGTAGCTAGGAGCTACCTGATTTATGATTACTTTCATTTAAAAAAAGAACAACAAGTTGTGCAGTGATTAGTAAGCTGCATTGGCAATTTTATTGGGTTAAAGCACAGAACTAAAATGATAAAGGAATGATATTCTGAAAGATCTTATTGACTATATTTTTTTATGAAATAATCTTGTTTAATACATTTAACTGCTTTGTAACATAATGAACCTGTAGTAGCCAAATAGAAAATGGTTCATTGAACTGCAAAAGCCTGTGTAAATACCAGGACCACAGTTAAAAACTTTGAACCCATGACCAAGTGTAACAGGGAAGAACATGAAGTTGTATTTCCCCTGAAGCTGACCAGAGCTCCATATGCAAATGAAGCACTCAACTTAGACACTAACTTGTGGAGTCAAACTGCATAGCTCTATGATCCAATAAGAATTCTGTGTGCTAATTTTTAAGCTTAGGGAACCAATCACGTTCCCTTGGCAGTGAGTAACTGGCCATTCTTCCCTCTGGCCCCCTTGGGAGTGAGTAACTGGGCATTCTTCTTCCCTCTGGGCCCCAACATGGCAAGTTAAGCACTTCGTAAATTAATTTTAAATGTAGATCTGATGGTGTCTTGTCAAAGATAAGTGTGTGTAGTTGTAATGTGAGAGCCTATCTTTTCAAAATGTGTGTTGCATAAGAATTTCCGCAGACTATTTGAAATTTCCTTAATAGTGCCAATTAAACCCATTAATCAGCCTTAGGCTGTAAACTCTAGCTAACAAGTATATACCTTGTTCAGAAGTGTCCAGGTTTAATTAAAAGGCCTAAGAGTCACTTCCCGTATGGTTTGGAGAAGTGTCCTCTGAAGCCATATGTACAGTCAGTACATCATAGTATCTTAATGCAGAGCAACTTCCCACCTGATCTCTTGTCTCAGTTTGAGTTTATCCTTCCCACAACTCTTCTCAGGGCTAAGTCAGACTAGAACAAGGACTGGGACCTTTCTGGGGTGACCTTCAACCCTTTCACTGTGACCTGCATAATGGTTTGTCCCTAAAAGAGCCATTGATCAAGAAGCTAACACAATGTTGAAGAATCTTCAAACACAGGATGGAGAACAATATAATGACTGAAAGCATCAATACAGACAGGCCACTAAATGCCTCCCACATTATGCAATAACGTATGGCTCTAAGCTGGAGCTCTGGCAACAAAAAGCAGGAAAGTAACAACAACCAGGGATGACGTGAAAGAGTAAACATGTCCCCTTGCACACTGGAATTCACATTTCTATAACTGGAGAAACAACTAAAACAATTTAAAAGTCTACAGTGCGAGAAAATGTATTTCATCATGAATCTGCAAGTAAAGAGAATTTCCAATAGACTCTAACTTTATAAGGCTCCTATGTGAAATAATGTAGGCCGAAATCTCATTCCAGAATGGAACCAGGTACTTGAACACGCTGAACCAAAACTGACTGAAATTTTATATCAGCCCAACAAAAAACAGGAGTGTTTCATAAACAGTATTATGAAATTGAAGGACAAAATTATATTGTTCATCATGGATGATACAAAATTTGATAAGCTGCATGAAAAAGTAATCCTTCAGGAATCCGAGGTTGCAGAGAAGAAAACAAAAACTGGACAGAGACCTCATGGATTGTGTCAGTAGACACAAATCCACATATACTGTAATCAGTTACTGTTATTCCAACAATGAAGACCACAGAACAACAACCAGGAACAAAATGAAGAAAACCTCGTAGCTTTACACTTTTATTCAAAATCTTGAGTGTTTTTGTCCAGGTTTCTCAGATTTCATGAGAATACTAAAACCATCTACAAGCATGTTTAAATACTATAAAACTTTCAACGTCCAACCCCACACAGTCAAACCAACCTATCATAAAATCACATTAATTAAAAGTTCCCCATCAAGGTAAATTTAACTCTTACAATACTGGTGCACAGCCCCTTTCTTTTTACATATAAGAAGTTAAAACATATAACAAGCTTTTAGTCTTAGAAAACTACTTGGAGAAACATGGTCATTGAGACCCAGATATGTTAGAGCATTACTATGTAAAATACACTGTAATTCAAGATATTCTAAATAATCTGATTCAAGTCCTCCCCTGGGACACAAATCCCATTGATCAATAATACAGAATTTAAATACATGATCTTTATTCTCAAGAATGTCTAAATAGTGCATTTTTGGTGTCCATCTTTTTAATGTCATGCAAGTGCTGGTAAATTCGATCACACAGTGATGAAACTTTACTGCAAGTTAGCTCTTCTGTACATGACACCACAAAGACATACATCTTGAGGCAATGTTACAATTGCCTCATGTACACAGACAAACCCACTCCTTCTCCCACAAAACACAAATACATGTGAGAGATGCAACTATATAGCCAAACTGGAGGCTGAGCTCTCTCAACTCAGGACTGGCAAGACCAGACAGGAGGAGAAGGAAACCACGCACACCACAAACCCAGTTTCACATAGAACTATCACAACTGCAAAACAAACACATAAACACACAAAGACATACTCGGAGGCACTGATCAAAAATCTACCAAAACTACAGAGGCCTCCAAAGCAGACACCCAAGCAACTGCCACCTCAAGACATAAGACATGCAACACATAGTTCTCAAAGTCAGTGTGCTAAACAGTCACAGCCCTTAAGGCCAAACACAATGCCAGACACACTTGTTATAGGTGACTCCATAGTCAGATACACTGACGTCCCACTCACCAGACTGAACAAGGAAAAGATCACAGTAAGCTGCCTGTCAGGCGCTAGAATCCGCCACATAACACAAGCACTCAGGTCACTCCACAGCAAGTACAAGTATGACTCAGTCATTGTCCATGCCGGTGTGAACGACCTGAGACGTACCTCCCTGGACTACATGAAAAGAGACATAGAGGAGCTCTCAGATTATGTAGCCCAGGCCGGTATGACCCTGACCCTGAGCAGTATCCTACCCTCACCAAGAATGATGCCACAATACAGAGACAAAATGATCAGCTTTAATAATTGGCTTAATTACTGGTGTCATTCTAAGGGGATCCAATGTCTGTCTGCCTGGGATGACATGCTTGACAAGCCATGCTGCTTCATAAGGGATGGCTTGCACCTGTCATCCCTGGGCTTCGGATATTGGCAAAGGCTCTTGCCACCCCATAGTGCCTTTTTAGGCAAGGCTCAAATGATAAACCTACCGCCCTAGAAAACAAAAATGGAGAAAAATTAAGGGTAATACTGCTCAATGCCAGAAATCTAAACCTCAAGATGCACGCCCTCAAGCCCTCCTCAGTATGGAGAACATCGATGTCTGTGCTGTGACTGAAACCTGGTTCAAGGCTCCTGAGAGCACCCCAGCACTATCAGGTTATACCTCATATCATGCGTTCCGCCCCAAAATCCGGACCGAACCACAAAAGGAGGGAGAGTATCCATATTCATAAAGGATACCCACACCTCCAGGTTAGTGGCAACGCATGAAGCATCGGAGACCATCCAGGTGCAATTAACCATAGGTAAAACTGCCCTACAGTTTGTAACATGCTACAGACCACCTTCTCAAACTCAGGAAACCCACACAGCCTTCCTGAAGACACTGGAGAGTATGAATGTCTCTCCAAACACCATCATATTGGGTGACTTCAACTACCCAAACATAGACTGGGAACATTACTCAAGCCCCAACACCCTAGCCCAAAGGTTCCTTGAGTTCATAAACTCAAATGCTATGGAACAACTAGTCACCATTCCCACAAGAGGAGAAAATATACTAGACCTGATCATCACAAACATGGGGACAAAATGCTCCACACCGGAAGTATATCCCTCATTGGTGAGATCAGACCATAAATTAATCTCACTGGAGATCCACATCCCGCCCCCACCCCAGCAAAAGACCACAGTGAAGAACTTCTCAAAAGCAAACTTCACACTTCTTAAGACTGGAGTGGTATCCTTCAAGGCCCCGAGCCAGTGGAAACCACAACCCACGCTGCTGAAACCCTTACAAATGCCTTCTACGAGCACCTCCAGGAATGTATGGATTAAGCAATCCCTAATAAAATCAAGACCCTTTCCACCAAAGGCAGGCGCCCGGTCTGGTGGACTCCAGCCATAAACAAACTCTACAACAAGAGGAGAAAGCTACTACATGACAGAGCAAAATCCCTAAAAGGGAAGGCATCTCTGATCAATACTAGCAAAAAACTACGATCACTCATAAAATCATCCAAGGCCAACTTTGAGAGAAAAATCACTAATGACACAAAAGACAATCATAAAGCCTTCTTTAGCTATGTTAGAAACCTGAGTGGAAACTCCCAGATATGCTCAGAATTAGTCCAAAATGATAAAAAAATCACTGAACCCACAGACATTGCCAACATACTGGCAGACAGGTTCAGTGCAAATTCCCCCCCCCCCAAAAGGAGAAATATCTATCCCACCAGAGTCTAGCCTCCCAAACATCTCAGATGCCCAGGTGAGAGCTGCTCTCTCTAAAGCAAAAAACACAGCATCAATGGGACCGGACGGTGTCCCTGGCTGTGTGCTACACGAACTCATTGAGGAACTAAACCCACACATAAGGCTGCTGTTTAATCTTAGCCTTACTACAGGATACGTACCCAAAGAATGGTGTGGTGTACGGCAACTGTGGTCCCACTCCACAAAGGCGGTGCTTCTACGGACCCTGGAAATTACCACCCCATAAGCTTGACGAGCCTTGTCTGCAAAGCTATGGAGAGGATCATAATGGAACTCATAAATAAAGACATTGGGGACCTACAGATACTGGATCCTACCCAATTTGGCTTTGTCAAGGGCAGATCCTGCCTCTTGAACTTGGTCGACTTTTTCAAACAGTCACTAAGGCCATTGATGAGGGTAAGGCAGTTCACACAGCCTACCTTGACCTAGCAAAAGCGCTCGACACAATACCCCACTCGGGCATCATAGAAAAGCTCACCAGCTTAGATGTAAACCCATATGTCACAAGATGGGTTGCAAACTGGCTCAAGGACAGAACACACAGGGTTAGAGTTGCTGGTGCCATGTCAGACTCTAAGCCGGTCATGAGCGGTGTCCCACAGGGCTCAGTCCTGGGCCCCCTCTTGTTCGGCATTTATTTTTCTGAAGTGCAGGCAAACATAGGGGGATTGTGGCTGACAAAATTTGCAGATGACTGCAAACTGGGCACCATAATTGACACTCCATCAGACACAGACATCCTCCAGAAAGGTCTCATAGAAATGGATAACTGGTGCCAGAGCCATGGCCTTAAGCTAAATGCCAAAAAATGTATAGTCATACCCTTTGGGAAAAACAAGGTAACCCCTAATTACCACATAGGTGGTAATCCATTAAACACGGAAGAAGTTATCAGGGACCTGGGGACCCAAGTTGACAGTAACCTCTCTTTTGACACTCACATTGCCAAAGTGGTTAGGAAGACCTTCTACATTGCCCACCTGATCATGAAGGGATTCACATCCAGATCAGGAGAGGTCATTGTACCCCTGTACTCTTCACTTATCAGACCAATGATTGAGTACAATGCCCCATTCGGAATGTACCTTACCCGACACCTGCAGCAGTTGGAAAGACCCCAAAAGTTCCTCACCAAAAGGATAAAGGGGCTCAAACATATGTCATACGATGCCCGACTGAAGAAACTCCAGCTCTATTCAGTCGCATACCGTCTGCTCAGAGGTGATCTGTGCCTGACATACAAGGCCATGTCCAACCCGGAATTAATATGGACATGCTCCACCTCAAAAAATCCAAATCCACCAGAGCCACGAGAGCAAGAGACTTAAACCTCAACACAGATATAAATAGGACGTGCTGGAGGGACAGATTCATCACCCAGAGACTCCCTACACTATGGAACAGAATCCCAGTCCATGTGAGGCAGAGCCCCTCACTGACTCTGTTCAAGAGAAATCTTGACGAGTGGATGGGAGATCGTAGGTTTACCCCGGGAATCATCTCTGTATCACTGCTGGACAGAGGCACAGCAAACTAATGGGTATAGTATTCTCATCCTAAGGGGTGGTGAAAGCCACACACACTCTGGCTAGGTTTATAAATGCCCTAGGGCAGATAGCCTAGTATGAACCTATGAACCTATAAATAAATCTTTAAGGCAAATGAGCTTTGGTGTTTTTAATTTGTCTAACAAACCTTTCTACCCATCAGTTACAGGTCTTACAGAAAGACTTTAATTTTATCCCTTCTCAAAGAGCCTATCTACCAGACCATTTATTAGACCTACGTAGAAAAATGAACTTAAGATTGCTACACAATGAATAAGTTGATATTTTATCTACTAATGGTTCAAATACAAACGACTCTTATTCTACTTCTGATGAAGCCACTAGTTTTGTTACGTTGAAACCCAAAAGTTACAGCAACCCTGTACTTAATAATTCTGCTTAAACCTTAAAGGTATGTGAAAGAGATTTGAGGAAGTTGTTATTCAGACAATATGGATAAGTGGCATAATTTCTCTAATTCTGAAAGAAAAGCATTAAATGAGTTTACTAAGGACAAATCTTTATGCATCATGCGTGTTGATAAAGGGACTGGTTTAGTCCTCATGGAACAGGCTGACTACATTAACATAATGGAATCTTCGTTGTTTAATAATGACTTTTTTGAGCCAGTTGATGCTAAAATAGTGTTTAAACACTTCTCTGCAGTTGATAAATCCTTAAAACAACTAGAACTTGATGGCTATATTTCTACAGATTAATTTTTATTTGTCAGTGCACCAGCCCAGTCTTGGTAGATTATTTGGATCCATAAAAATCAAACAGATCCACCATTTAGACATATATCTAACAAAAAAACCCAAGACTGAAAAGATTGCACACTACTTGGATATGGTTCTCAATCCACTAGTACAATCTACACCTTACTATTTACGTGATTCATGGGCATTCTTAAATGAACTGCATCAAATAAAAGCAGAACTTTCTAATTGTATTCTTGTTAAACTTGATGTTGAAGCCCTCTATACAAACATACCACACAAGAAGAGCGTGGAATTATTTAAACAATTTATAGAAAAGCATACCAGCTTTTCCATTAATAGTGTTCTCACTTTGCACGTTAGTTAATCTAGTATTAATTTATTTTTCTTTAATGATATGTACAAACAAATCAGGGGTGTAGCTATGGGGTCCAAGGTGCCCTCAGCTTTCGCAAATTTAGTGCTCAGCTCCTGGGAAAATGACAACTTATCGCTCTCATCTGATTTCAAACAAGTATTAATATATAAACGTTACATTAATGACATTGTTTTTGCATGGAAAGGTGACATTACCAGTTTAAAGTCTTTTATTTCACACATGCAAGAAAGTTTAGGTTTTTTAAATCTAGTTATCTCTGGGTGGGGAAACTCCCTCTTTCCTGGATACTACTGTATTCAGAAAAGAAACTTATAAGAATAACTTTTTGGATTTTACAAGCATGCACTCCATGAAAAAGAACCTTGTTAAGAGGCAGTTCATACATATATCTAGACTGACCAGCCAAGATGAAGAATTTATTAGACAAGCTTCCTTATTAATGCACATGTTTTATGCAAGAAATTACCGTGCAAACTAGTAGACAATATTTTTAATGAAGTGGCAGCTAATAGATGCACTAGATTCTTCCCTTTTTACACTTTGGTTTTCAGTCACACTCCAACACTACTAATCAGACAAGTCATCACTAGCAATTGGGACATTGTATCTGATACCCAAATAAATGCCAGAATGTTAGGTACTACACCCACCTACTCATTCAAGAGGTCCAAGAACATTTGCAGACATCTTGAAAATAGACACATTTTTTAATAAATTCACCTAGTGTTTCTGATACTCCTGTTGGAATGTACACTTGTAATTGTGTAGTTTGCCCTTATATTTTCACTGGTTCTAGTTTCACGTTTACACATTATGGTTTCCTTGTTAATTGTGACGGACACTATGATTGTCATACTAGATTTGTAGTATATGCAGGCATCTGTTGTACATGTGGCAATTTTTATGTGGGCAAGACTACTAGAAAGTGGTCAGATAGAATTAAGGAACACCTAGGAGCAATTAGAGCCAAGAACTGCAATAATGCTTTTACCAAGCACAGCACTATGTGTACTGATTTTAGAAAATTCTAATTTTTTGTACTTGAAAAAGTGGATCCTTTTTTCGGTGACCCTGACTTTTTCTTGGAAGTTAGAGAATTAAAGTGGCAACTACAACTGGGGGCTGATATGTTCCTTGGACTTAATGACAGTGTCAGTATTAAATGTGCCCTAAAATGGTACGAATAAATTCATCACATAGTTTCTATTAGCACATGTATAGTCATTTTATAAAGTAGTTCCACTGTTTATTGGTAATTTTAAATAGCTTCGAGTATTAGCTATTGGTTACTATACTGTTTCACTATTATTGGTTACTGTACTGTCATATGATTTTCTCATACTGTATAGTGTCTTCTTGCAAATTCCTGGTTATTCTGATGAAGTTCTATGATCCATAAAGAACAAAAGCTCAATCCATCTGTTCAGTGTCCACATCTCCTTTATTTTTTATTTTTATTTTATTTTGTAATCGCATCTTTAATACAGTTTGGATTCCTCATTAAGAAGTTTTTATTGTATAAGTAAAGCATCATCTTCTGTTTTGCGGTATTTTTTATACATATATGATATTTCCCAAGGGAAGGTTGAGTGGGGAGAGAGGGGTAAAGTTGGAGCTGAATTTGACAGACAGTAAGTTTGCTGTATCTTCTGGTTCAGTATAGGTGGCTTCATTTACAGTGAGCTCTGCATGCAATTGTGTATTGCCTTTGAGGTTGTGGACATAGCTAAAGAATGCCTTCTGGTTGTCCTTGGCCTCGGAGGCCAAATTTAGCTCAAACATGGCTTTGATGGACTTTAGTTTTCTACGAATTGTTTGTTTAGTTTGAGTGTGCTTTTATCCTGCTGGGTGCTGCACTTCCTAATTTTTGCCTTGATTTTCTTCCTTCTGTTATACAGCCTATTGATTTTGTGATTCCACCGGGTTGGCTTGTTTTTTTCAGTTATTTCTGTACTACTACCTGGTGGTGCTGTTAACATGCTTATATAGGGTTAACAGTTCTGCATAGGTAATGTTCTCAGGGTTTAAGGGGGCTTGAAATTTTGCCAGGTTATCACATAATAGCAGGAAGTTAGCCTTAGAGTAGTTCCTGAATATTCCAGGGTTAGCTGGGGTCCAGGTTTTATTTTTACTTCAAACAAGTCAATTTTGTGGTCTGACCTTACCAGGGAAGACATTACACCAGGGGGGTGTGCAGCACTCTCCCATATTAGTGAATATCAGATCCAGTATGATTGGACCCCTGGTTTGTGTATTGACAATCTGGTCCAGGGAGTTTGTGTTTACAAAAATCGCTGTAATCTGGAGTCTATATGTCTGTACATTTGGTGTCATATAGGATTCCCAGTTAATAGTGGGGTAATTAAAGTCACCCATAAATATGGTATTGAATTGGATGGTGTTTCCAATAAGTTTAAATACAGGGCATGGGTTTTCTGGGTCAAAGAGGGGTACCAATAGCTTACAACGAAGTGGTATCGGATTTTACCACAAGAAAATACACCTCCGCAAGCATATACAATGAAGGGTCTCCTCCAGTAAACTCCAAGTACTAGTCGTACCACAAAATAACTGAATCACGAAGAAGATATAAGTTGATTTATTAAAACCAAACGATAAAACAAACACAGTAGGATTGAGCGCGCTTTCATCTATCACATTCAGACTTCATCAGAATCCATCAAGTAACCAACAAACTGTCCTTAAATACATTTCCACTTAATTGGATAATTAAAATGTGTATCCAATTATGTATACAATAAATATTGTATGCAAAAATACCATACAAAAATAACCATAAGTGATGTATTATTAAAAAGCATGAACAATACAATATATAAAATGAACGATGAATAAATATTGCTCAAACACAAAATATGTAATAAAATCTTATATAGTGTAAAAATAAGACAATTTTGTTTGTATCAAATAATGTAATACATAAAAACTTTAGCTGCCCAATAACAACTAAATTATAAATAAATATACTAATAACATGAGTAAAAATGCCCCAGGAGTCATTCTAAGTTTTAGCCCCAGTAAAATAAAATAAAAACCCCACCACAAACTATATATATAGGAACTACTCTAACTTTTTACACTGTTAGTTATTATGATGTTACAAAATAATAAACTGTCAGATCTTACCAAAAAATCATACATATTACTGACAATAGAACTATTGGTATCGGATTTTCCCCTGTTATGATTTAAACATGGAGAAGCTCAAGTGCATGGTGCAAGTTGCACTTAAATAGGGCCAGGGAGGTCTTTAGAGCTAATAGTTCTGATGCTGTTTGTTTTGCAGTTGTTCAAAAGGTTCATCAGAGTAGAGGGGGATGCCTTGTATACCAGACATAGAGCACATCTCAGTAGTCTGTAAGAGACTGAGTGTAGAAATAGGACTTTAGGTGATTTGCACAGGACATTGTGTTTATGCCCTTTTATCCTTTTTGTAAAGAACCTTTGCTGATGATCCAGTTGCTACATTTTTTTTGGTCAGGTACATACTGGAAGAGGCATTATACTTAATGATGGGTCTGATGAGGACTGAGTATGGTGGTCGAAAGACTTCTGGACTAAGATGCCATATATTTATAAGTCGAGTAATATAGAAGGATTTCCTTGATACCTTGGATACATATTGGTCGAAGTCCAGGTTACTGTCTACATGTGTTCCCAGATCCCTGACTATTGGGTCAACTCCTAGGGATGTTTTATTAATGGTTTAGTTTCCTGAAGTGGCTGACTTCTTAAAAAGGTACTATAATGCATTTCTTGTTGTGGAGTTTTAGGCTGTGGCTTTGGCACCAGTCATTTGTCTGTGTTAGACCCTCTTGTAAGATGTTAGTGTCTTGAGGGGATTCTTTAACTGCTCCCAGTTTGCAGTCATCTGTGGCCAGCACAGATCATTCAGGGGCTCCAATGGTGACTAGCCTCTTTGAAGAGGTGGTCTCACCAATCCTATCTTCCTGGGTCCTATCATGTCATATAGAGGATTATGCCTAACTGCATAAGTCTGTTAACAATGCCCAAGTGGGACGTTCTGTCAAATGCCTTAGTCAGGTCAAGGTAGACAGTATGCACTCAGTTTTACCCTAATCCATTATCTTGGTGACCTTCTCAAAGAAGTACAACAGACTCAGTATACATCCCAAACTGGGATGGATCCAGTGTCTGAAGGTCTCCTATGTCTTTGTTGATCAGTTCCATGGTAATTCTTTCCATGGCTTTGCATATAAGACTAGTCAGAGCAATGGGCCTCTAGTTTCCGGGAGCTGTTGATGGTCCACCCTTATCTAGAGGGATGACCATTGCAGTCCTTCATTCTTGTGGCACAAAGCCTGTCTTACAGTAAGACCATATTTAAACAGTAACTCCAGTGGTCCTGAGGGTCATATTTTACACTATTCAGGAATCCTGGGATATTATTAGAGCCCACTGAGAATCTGTCCTTGGCCTTAGAGAGTGCAGCCAGGATGTGTTCTCTCTCTATAGTTGGAGGGGATATGTTTGAAGTTATTTCTTGGGAGGTGGCTGGGGCTGAGTGGGCTGTAAAGTTGGAGATGAATTTGTCAGCCAACAGCTTCACTTAATCACCTGGTTTAATGAATCTGGTACCGTTAACCACTAGTCCAGCACACTCCTGTATGCTGCCTTTGAGGTTTCTGACATAGCTGAAGAAGGCTTTATGGTTGTCTTTTGCCTGAGAGGCCATCTTAATTAGCCGTCTTACTTGCCTGTTTATTTTGATGAGAGAATTTTTATCTTTATGAGAATTACACTTCTGATTTTAACAATTTTTTTTTTCTTTTTGTTTTATAACCTGTTTAATTTGGGATGTCACCAGGATGGTTTGTTTTTGGATTTGTATCTGGTAGGTACAGCGGCCTCTATGCAGGCATTAACATGGTGGTAGAGTTTCTGTGAACAATTCTGTATGGGTTGCTGTGTTCTCTGGGTTTGGATGGGCATTGAATTTTGACAAACTATTGCTTAATACAAGGTAGTTTACATTGGAATAATTGTTACTGAATTTAATGGGGTTATCGAACTGATTTTTATTTTGAAGGAGACTGCTTTATGGTCAGAACTTACCAGATAGGATGTGACACTGGGAGTGGTGCTCCATTCTTCCATATTTGTAAGTATAAAGTCCAGTATGTTGGAACCTCGTGGGCATATGCACTAACTGATTAAAGGTGTTTGTATTTACAAAGTCCAGGACTCTCTGTGCCTGCAGATTTGGGCCATGTAGGATGCTCAGTCTATAGAAGGAGAAGAGCTGAGGTGTGGGGTAGGGTGTGTGTTTGTGGTACTGTCACAGGGTGCTGGTTGAGAAAGCTATGCTTCTGCTGCCAAGTTACTTTTCAAGTGTTTCATCTGAATATAGAGCCATCCAAGCAAAGATAGGAATATGTAAGTTTGTGGCAAAAATAGTAATTTCTCTGTTTGTTGGCTTTTCTGGTTCTGTTTTTCTTCAGATCATCTTGCAGAAGGGTGAATTAGCCAGTTGTTTGGTAATTGTTTTAAATCTGCACTTGAGAGCTGCTTTTGCTGTTCTTTTACAGGATCATCCATTTTGAGGCAGAAGGTGTTTACCTGTTCTCTCGGAGTTGAGAATCACTCAAGGGAGCTCAGTGTGGCTTGTTTATATGCCAGAGGGCATAAAAGTCAGTTTTCAAGCTTTTTTGCTGTGCTATAAATCAGGCAAGTTTGTGCAGAGCTGTGCAGTGAGCAGCGATGGTTAGTAGTGCCCTGTGTAGTAGCAAATGCCTAGACAGTAACATTTCCCTCTAAAGTTAGGATTGGGTCTAAAACATGTCAACCTCTGTAGCATTGTGTGGAATTAAGCTTACAGCAGCTAGCTTGCACATGGGGAATAGCACTACCATATCCTAGCACTACATAATATCTTGTCCTTAACCCCAGAAAAATAGCTTGTGTATCATATAGCACTATATCCTAGCACTAGATAACATCTTGCATTTAACCCCAGAAACTACCCTAGGAGCCCCGTGTTAAAACCCATTCCTTATACCTAAACAGCCCACCCCATTACAGGACTGGACAGGATGGATATTCAATTTCAAAATGTCATTGTTGCCAGCTTGGTAGATTTGGGCATCTTAAGACAATGTAGCCATTGTTTCATTTTTCTCAGACTACCACTTAATCATTACAGAAACAGCACTTATTTTATTTATTGATTTTTGTATTTGTTTACTGGGGTAGTGTACTGATACCTTTTGCTAGCATGGCCTGGATGAATAGGATTACATAAGAAATGAACAACACATTAACAGGTACAAGGATATGCTAAAAACAAATACATTTGTGTGTGTGTATATATAACACACATTTATAGATTTGTGACAGTTGTAAATAGAAAACTTCTTGGAAACAAAAATCTTGCATACAAACGAGGTTGTTCAAAAATACCCACACTACATCCCATAAACACACACTGATTATCTTATACTGAGGCACTTAAAAGAAGCCTTCCCAAACCTCAAAGACCTTCAAAAGCACCTAACAGCGACACACATATTTATTAAGAGAACCATTGAGTGTAGAGACATGTCATATCAAATAAAGTTGGAATGCCTGAGTCTCTCTACTATTATTTCTAGGAACTTGAGGGGAAAATTATATTTATCTTGTAAAGGACTACAGGGTGAAGAATATTGTATTTATTAAACCTTGAATTATTGAACCCAAGTAAAACAACAAGAGGTGCAGGTTATGTGAATAAAACTGATTAGACTCGGACAACATTAAGAGCAGGTTATTTAAAAAGTCAATGGTACATTTATGGAATAAAGTTCCAGTTCATATTTGTCAAACAACTTCTGTACACGCTTTCAAAAATAAGATGGATTTTTGGATGGCTCCTAGAATACATATGTTTATTATGGAGTCTGCGTTCTGATTGGTCTGTGGCCTGTCTGCAGGTGTTTAAATAACTATTGAATTACTGAACGCTGCTGCAATCACTGCAACACACACCAAAAGCAACAGCAAACACCTCACATAAGCCTACACCCTACGGTCTCTAACAGCAAAGTCATTAAGGCAAGTGTATTCTTTACCTAATACTCTTATCGTGGACTCCATTGTGTGATGCACAGATGCCCCACTCACCAGGTTAGACAAGAAGAAGATAACAGCTAGTTGCCTATCATGAGCCAGGAACTGCAGTATCATACATGCACTCAAATTACTGCACCCCAGGTACCAATATGATTCTATTATAATCCCTGTAGTTGCGTATAACCTGAGATGTACTTCACTGGACTGTATGAAAAGAGAGAGAATGGATATCTTGACTTTGTGTGACAGGCACAAACCTTGCACTGAGCAGCATTCTACCTTCACCAAGGATGAGGCCAGGCCAGCTACTTCACAGAGAGGAGCTAAAGGTGGAGGTGTCTATTTACATCAAAAATAAACATACTTCAAGGCTGGTCAAACAGGACAATGCACTTGAGCTGCTCCATATTCAAATCACCATAGATAAAATCCAATACCACTTCCTTGCAAGCTACAGGTCCACCCCTATGACCCAGGAAACCCTTACCATGTATTTAAACTTGGAAACACTAACCATCCAACCCAACATCATATTCATGGGTGACTTTATCCCACTATTAACTGGGAATTCTATGATACCAAACGTACATGCACAGAAATTCCTTGATTTTGTAAACACAAACTCCCTGAACCAGATGGTCAATACACCAACCAGGAGGTGCAACCATACTGGATCTGGTCATCACTAATATGGGAGACTGCTGCACATCCCCTACTGTAATGCCTTCCATGGTAAGATCAGACCACAAAATGGTCTCCATTGAAGTAAAAATAAAACTCGGACCCTCCAGCTAAACGTGGAATATTCAGGAACTATTCTAAGGCTAACCTCCTGCTATTGAGAACCTGGCAAAATTTCAAGCCTCCATAAACCCGAGAACACTGTTACCTATGCAGAACTGTTCACAGAAACCCTATACAAGCATGTTAATAGATGCATAGAGGCAGCTCTACCCACCAGGAAGAAGTACAGAACTAACAAAAAACAAGCCACCCTGGTGGGATCACAAAATCAGTCCTCTGTATAACAGGAGGAAGAACATTATGGCAAAAATTAGGAGGTGCAGCACCCAGCAGGATAAAGGCACTCTCCTCAAACTAAAACAACTCTGAGGACAAATAAAGTCTACCAAAGCCAAATTTGAGGCAAGTTTGGCCTCCCAGGCCAAGGACATCCACAAAGCATTCTTTAGCTATGTCCACAACCTCAAAGGCAATATACAATTTTGTGCAGAGCTCATTGTAAATGGAGCCACCTATACTGAGCCAGAAGATAGAGCAAATCTCCTTGCTGATAAATTCAACTCCAATTTTACTCCTCTTTCCTCCATAACCTTCCCTCAGGAAATATCAAATATAATTTCCCCCTACTATCACTAGGGAACAGGTCCTTAATGCTCTCTCTAAGACCAAGAACAGTGCATCTATAGGCCCAGACAGTATCCCAGGATGCCTTCTAAAACATGACCTATCAGGGACTCTGGAATTACTATTTAACTGTAGCCTCCAAACAGGCTTCATGCCTCATGAATGGAGAAAGGAACAGTCATCCCTCTGCACAAAGGTGGGCCATCTACAGCCACTGCAAACTACATGCCCATAAGTTTCACTAGTCTTACATGTAAAACTATGGAAAGAATTATCATGGATATGATCAACAGAGATATAGTACACCTCCAGACACTGGACCCAACCCAGTTTGGCTTCATCAAGGGTAGATCATGCCTACTCAACCTGGTGGACGCCTTTGAGAAGGTCACCAAAGCAATGGATGAGGGCAAAATTGTTCACACTGCCTCCCTTGACCTGGCCAAGGCATTTGACACAATACCCCATTCGGGCATTGTTGATGAATGCAAGAGGTTAGGTACAAACCCATATGTCACTTGGTTGAGTGACATACGGGTCTTAGAGGTAACCCAGTAGTCAGGGACTTAAGGACACACAGAGATAGTAATCTAGCCTTTGATCATCACGTGTCTACAGTGGTTAGGAAATCATTCTATGTTGAGCAACTTATAAACAAAGGTATGGCTTCTAAGTCCAATGAAGTCATTGTTCCACTATATTCGGCATTCATCAGACCTATGATTGAGTACGGTGCCCCATTTGGTATGTACCTAACCAGGCATATCCAACAACTGGAATGTCCACAGAGGTTCCTCACTAAAAGAATACAGGGCGTAAGTAATATGTCCTATGCAGACTGCCTCAAGGCCCTATTCCTGTATTCCGTCTCCTACAGGCTTTTGATGGAAGCTCTACACTTGGCATACAGGGTATTGTCAGCCCCCACTCTGATGGACCTCCTGCATATCCACAAAAAAAGTACCAGGATTACCCTTTCCAAAGACTTGAACCTTGCCTGTGATATAAATAGGACCTACTGGAACAATAGGCATGCATCCAAGAGACTATCTCGTCTATGGAACAGGCTCCCCATCCATGTGAATCAGAGTTCCTCCCTAATCCAGTTGAAGTGTAACTTGGACAATTGGATGGGAAACCAGAAATTCATCCCTGGTTTGGCACCTATGATTCTGATGCAAACAGGTAACCTGTAAATGGTTCATCTCCCAGGCCCATGCTTACACTTATCAAAGGTAGCAGAAATTGTCAGAGATTTGGGATGCATGGCTAGGCTTAAAAAGGCCCTTGTGGTCATTAGCCTAGTAAACACCTATGAACCTATGCTGCCACAGTATCGACATAAAATGATTTTAATAATTGACTTAGTTTTCACTGGAATGCATGTGTTAATAAATAGAATTGTTAATAATTGGGTTAGCTTCTGGTGTCACTCCAGGGGAATCCAATATCTGCCAGCATGGAAGGACATGGTCAGTAGACCACATTGCTTTGTCAAGGATGGGCTGCAACTGCACCCCTAGGTTTTTGGATATTGGCTAAAACTTACCCCATAGAGCTTATTTTAGGCACTGTCAAAAACACATGGCTAGCTACTGGTCACCATCTATGCCCCTAGAGTCTCAAAACTCTTACCTAAACCTACTAGAGGCACTCACCATATAACTAAACACCCTATTCATGGGTGACATTTACTACCCCTCTACTGACTGGGAAACTTTCACTGCCTCAAAATCACAGGCATAAAGCTTTCTGGACTTTATTAATGCGAACACTCTGGAACAGATAGTGCATGCTCCAATTGGAGAATCAAACATATTAGCTCTGGCACTAACCATGCTCCATCTGCACTGTTGAGGTCATATCACACAGCTGTCTCCTCTGAGGTAAAAATCAACCCTGCTAAACCACAGTTCAGAAATATTCTAAGGCAAACGTCATAGTAAGTGACAGTTGCAAAAAACTGAAGACTCCCCCTAAACCCAAGACCACAGGTACCTATACAAAATTATTCACAGAGTCCCTGTACAAATATGTAAATGGTTGTATAGAGGCTGCTGTACATACCAGAGGTAAACCTGAAGCCAGCATTAAAAACAAACCCTACTGGTGGAATCTTTACCTAAACAGGGTATATAATAAAAAAGAAAACTTGCGGTCAAAATCAGGAAGAGAAACTCCCTTAAAGACAAGTGCTCCGTTATACAACTAAACAAGATACTAAGAGATCTAATTAAGCCCAAAGAGGTTAACTACAAGGTCAGGATGGACTCATAGGCTAAGGATAATTACAATGCCTACTTCAGCTATGTCCAAAATCGTAAAGGTAACACACAGCAGTGTGCTGAACTGGTGGTGAACGGTACCACCTTCACCAATCAGGGTGACATAGCAGATCTACTGGTTGACAAATTCATTGCCCACTCCCCCCAGCTCCACCAGGTGCAATTCCCTACAACATACTACTCCTAGCTATTGGATGGGACCAGATGCTGGCGTCACTAAAGCCAAGAACACCTCCTCCGTGGGTCCCAACATCATCCTTGGTTGCTTTCTGAACAGTCTAAAACACAACCTATTACGACCACTTGAGGCATTCTTCAAGTAAAGCCTCAAAACAGGCAACATTTCAGTTGAATAGAGGACACCAACAGTCATTCCCCTCCACAAGGGTGGACCATCAACTGACCCAGGGAACTACAGACCATTCAGTCTAACAAGCCTAATATGCAAAGCCATGCAGTGAATTATGATGGAAATAAGATAAACAAGGACATTGACAACCTACAGACACATCACCCATTCCAATTTGACTCTAAGGGAAGGTCATACATACTTAACCTGGTAGACTTCTATGAGAGGGTCACCCGCCGAGGCAGTGGACTAGGGTAAAACAGTGCATAGTTTGTATCTTGACATAGCCAAGGCATTCAGTACAATTCCCCATTCAGGCATTATTGACCAGCTATACAACCTAGGCATAAATCCCTGCATAACTCACTGGATTTCCAGGTCACTCATAGACAGGAATCAAAATGTCAAGATTGATGAGACCACCTCCACCAAGAGACCAGTCACTATTGGGGTGCCCCAGGACTATATGTTGGCCTGCTGCCGTTTGGCATCTACGTCTTGGAAGTTGAGGCTAACGTCCAAGGCCTCTGGCTCACCAAGTTCACAGATGTCTGTAAATATTTTGCTATTATAGATTCACCCAAGACACCATCTTGCAAGAAGGTTTAACACAGACAAATGACTGGTGCCAAAGACGTGGCCTAAAATTCAATGCCAATAAAATATTTATAATGTCATTTGGGGAAACTGTTAACCCAAGGTAGTTATTCCTTCGATAAAACACCCAGTAGTCCGGGACCTGGGAACATATGTAGACAGCAATCTGGCCTTAGATCATCACATAGCTAAGATAACTATCTTTCTATGTTGCCCAGCTTATAGGTAAGGGTATGGCATCCAGATCCATGAAAGTTATATTACCACTCTACTTGGCCCTTATCCTTACATACAATGCCCCCGTTGGCATGAATCTAACCAGACATTTGCAACAGTTAGAATGCCCACAAAGCAAAGGTTTCTCACCAGAAGGATTCAGAGCATGAATATCCTGTCCTACACTGATCGCCTAAAGGCTCTGTCTCTGTATTAAGTCTCCTATAAGCTGCTGAGAGGAGATCTTAATCTGGCATACAGGGCTTCCTCAGACGCAGCCCTAATGGAGCTGCTGTAAATGCACAAAATAAACAGCACCAAAAACACACTATCCAGGGATCTGAACTTCACTTGTGACATAAGCAGAATGTGCTGGAGAGACAGATGTGTCTCAAAGGATCCCCAAACTATGGAATAGGCTTCCCTTCCATGTAAAATAGAGTTCATCCCTGACTCTTCAAATTAAACCTTGAAAATTAGATGGGAAATTGTAAATTTACTTCTGTAATGGCCTGAATGTCCCTTATGGACAGAGGCCATCAATAGGATGATATCCCAACTAACATCCCTCTTACAAATCTTTAGTGACCTCTTTACTAACAATAACCCCCATAGACACCAATGATACTTGGGACTCAAATGGTTTGGAGGGAGGGGTTAGGTTTGTAAGGGTCATTAGCCTAGCATCAACCTATGAACGGTACTGTTGGCATGCTCCTGAAAAGGTATGTAGAGGGGGTATGTTAGTTTGGGGTTAAGTTTACTAACTTTCTGCATCTGTCCATCAGTGACATGGGGAGGCAGAACACGGGTGAATTTGAGATTTCCTGTCCAATGATCAAGGTTTCTTTTAAACATAGTCAATGACGAACTCTGCTTCATGTAGATGGAGAATTTATTCCATAGTGCGGGGATCCTTTGAGAAGTGTTTCTGTCTTTCCATTATGTTCTATTTATGTCACAGGCAAAATTCAAGTTCTTGGATCTAGTGTCCTAGTGCTGTTTGTTTTGTTTAGACAATGTCTGCCAGTGTTTTCCCTAAAGTTTGAAATATGTTTTAAATTAAATCCAAATCTCTGTGAGAAATGTAAAAATAAGTAAGAAGATGGTATGCAAATTGACAGGTTTGAACAGTGTTTTAAAATAAATGGAGAGAGAGAGAATAACCAAGTAATGGGATATTGGTATGGTTCACAGGGGCTTGATTCATTACTCTGCATAGGACTCCATTTAGGCCTGATTCATCCCTCTCAACCTGAAAACATCAAAAATCTGGACAAGGCCCATGAAAAATAGGTACAAATCTGTATGCTGATTAACATAAAATTTGCATATGTAATTATGTGACCCCACCCACTCCAGTGGAATTGTGGGATACCCACTTTCAAATGCAAACTGAAGAACAGACAACCAAAATATGGCACCATAGTCCCTCTGCAGCCATTCCAATGTTCCATTACCTGGCTATTTCACCCCATTTACCATAAACACTAATGTGTGCATACTGTTTTATTTCTACAATGATTATTTGGATTTTTTATTTTTTACATTTTACAGCCCAATGCACAAACAGTAATAGACATCTGCTAAATAAAGCAACACCGTCTCATAATGAAATAGACTTGGCCTTAAAACTTCTCTGCTCTTGAAACTCACATTCATTGAAACCCACACCACATCCAAAGAAAATCTGGCCAGTGGTGGATAAAGATTATCTTTGGGTTGTTTTCAAATCATTGGCCCCTTGCACACAAAACAAGAAACATACATGTGTTCTTTAATACACCTTCCTGACTTTATTAAATTATATTCCTTGTATAATACAGCACACTTGTTACAGCTCATTTTAAATGTATTGTTTGAACATTTTTCCAGTAGGCTGTAGGCAATGAAACAAAATGCATCAACCAATAATGACAAAACTGCCTAATTCAGAACATTTCCATCATGTCTGCTTCCACACCCACACTATAAATAGAATGATAGTAGTGTAAGCCATAGGCATCTTGCACAGCTTCTTGCACTTATTTTCAATTTCATTTTTTTTTTTGGTGGGGAAGGCGAAAAAACAGGGACACATTTTAAACATTGTATAATTTTGGAAAATTGCTAGAGTAAAATGTGTTACCGCCATGCATTTCACTGGCAAGTCTTGAACCCAGGACCCTGTGTACTACAGTCAGAGCAACATATCACTATGCCAAATTAGCAGTTTCCTGAAAGATAGCAAGACTGAAACTTAAACGGCTATCATTTAGTGAATTCAGTTCTCACTTCTTACCATAGTTCTCAACCTCTTAGCATAAAAACATGGACAAAGAATAATGGGGGAATACAAATTCAGTTCTCACTTCTCCCCATAGTTCTCACCTCTCCCCATAGTTCTCACCTCTCCCCATAGTTCTCACCTCTTAGCACAAAAAACCTGGACAAAGTCAATAATGGGGGAATAAATTTTCTTCAGAATTTTCCTGATCTTGTCTTTCAGAATTTGTTTGTCCATTTTTTTTCAGTTTTCTCACTTTTAACAATATTTCAATTTTGCAGTGGTGGTGCTGCGGTAGCGTTGCCGCCTCACATTAAGACGCTGTCTGGCTCGATTCTCAGCTAGAGCATCTTCTACATGGAGACATGCGTGAATGGGCATACCTTCATTGAAGGTTGTGCGTCAGGCCTGGCAAGCCGGTACGTAAAAATCAACTGCCAGTCATTAGCGGACCGGAGTTCCGCAGTGGCGACCCCTAACGGGGAAAAGCCAAAAGACACAAACAAAATACTTTTATCTGTCAACTTAACTAAATGTCTTGTTCTTATGGAAATATATCCTCCAGAATGTGACTCCAGATTATGACGTTACAAACTTTTTGATTTGCTCTGAATTTCCCTTTCAAAACTTGCCACATTCTTTCAGCTGCTTTTCCACTGACTGCATCACTCCAATTAGTTTTACAGTGTGACTGTTTTGCACCCACAGCCTATTACTATTCTATGCATTGGTTTCAATTTGGCATAATCCTCTAGCAGTGGTTTAACCTTTACAACCCCATGGTCAGTGTACATCATAGGTTCATAGGTAGGTACTAGGCTATCGGCCCAAGTGCCTACGTAAGCCTAGCCAACAAGGTTCCCTGGCTTACGCTACCCAAGAAAGTTATTTTCCTGTGCCACTGTCGAGCAGAGACACAGAAGTGATCCCCGGGGTGTATTTCCTATTTCCCATCCACTCATCAAGATTTTTCTTGAGTGCTAATGAAGAACTTTGCTTGACATAGACGGGTAGCCTGTTCCAGAGCATGGGAAGTCTCTGGGATAGGAATCTATCCCTCCAGCATATCCTGTTTATTGTGGTGACAAGGTTTAGGTCCCTAGAGTGTGTAGCTCGGAGGGATTGGGATTTCTTTAGGTGTAGCATGTCCAACAGCTCTGGGTTTGACACAGCTTTATATGTTAGGCAGAGATCACCTTGGAGTTGGCGATATGCTACAGAGTAAAGCTGGAGTTTTTTGAGGCGGTCAGTGTAGGGCATTTGCTTGAGTCCAGTAATCCTCTTTGTGAGGTACTTTTGTGGCCTTTCCAGCTGCTGCAGATGTCTTGTGAGGTACATTCCAAAAGGGGCGTTGTACTCTATAATGGGTCTAATGAGTGTCGAGTAGAGGGGAACGATGACCTCTTTTTTCCTGGATGAGAACCCTTTTATGATGAGGTGTGCCACATAGAAGGACTTCCTGACTACTGTGGCGATGTGACTTATCAAAGGAGAGACTACTATCCACCTGGGTCCCAAGGTCTCTTATCACGCATTTGGTGTTAAGTAGATTGCTGCCTATGTGGTAGCTCATGGGTACAGAGTTTTTACTAAAGGGGATGACACTGCATTTTTGGCATTGAGCTTGAGGCCATGGCTCTGACACCAGGCATATGTCTCAGAGATGCCCTTCTGTAGGATGTTCACATCATTTAGGGACTTGACTATGGCTCCTAGTTTGCAGTCATCTGCGAACTTCATTAGCCAGAGCCCTTCTGTGTTAGCCTGTACTTCAGAGAAGTAGATAGGAGCGGTCCCAGGATGGAACCCTGTGGTACTCCACTTGTCACTGGTTTGAGGTCAGATTTGGAGTCTGCATCTTTTACAGTGTGGGTTCTGTCAGTGAGCCAGTTTGCAACCCATCTTGTGACATAGGGATTTATGCCTAGTTTATTGAGTTTAGCTATAATTCCAGAATGGGGGATGGTGTCGAAAGCCTTGGCGAGGTCAAGATAGGCTGTGTGAACCACCTTACCCTCATCTACGGCTTTGGTGACTGCCTCAAAGAAGTCGATCAGGTTCAGGAGGCATGATCTGCCTTTCACAAACCCGAACTGGGTGGGATCCAGAGTTTGGAGGTTACCAATGAATTTGTTTGAGTTCCATGATGATACGTTCCATGGCCTTGCAGACCAGGCTCATCAGGCTAATAGGTCTATAGTTCCCAGGATCAGTGGTGGCTCCCCCTTTATGGAGTGGGATAACATTCAATGGGCACAAAGCCTGATGCGAGGCTATTATTGAACATGGTGCTTAAGTGGGGAGCCAGTTCATTCTGAAGTTCGTGTAAAACGCAGCCTGGGATGTTGTCCGGACCCATGGATGCTGTGTTTTTGGCTTTAGAGAGTGCAGCTTTCACCTGCATAGCTGTGATTACAGGGACTCTGCATTCTTCCTTTATAGATATGGGCCCTTTAGGGGGTGAGGGGGAGGTAAAGTTAGCACTGAACCTATCTGCCAGGATGTTGGCAATATCAGTTGGTTCTGTAATTTTCGTGGTTTTGTGCTGTAACTCAGAGCAGATCTGGGTGTTGCCATTGAGATTCTTGATATAGCTATAGAATGCTTTGTGGTTGTCCTTGGAATTAGTGGCAATTTTATTTTCTTAGCTAGCTTTGGAGGATCTTATAAGGGATCTCAGCTTCTTACTGAGGCTGACCAGGGAGCCCCTCCACTTATGGGACTTTACTCTCTTTTGCAACAGTTTCTTCTTTCTGTTGTACAGTTTGTTTATGGCAGGGGACCACCAGATTGGCTTCCTTTTTTTGGAGGATAGTGTCTTGGTTCTGTTTGGGATAGCACGATCCATGCACTCATGTAAGTGCTTATAGAGTGCATTTGTGTAGGATTCAGCAGTTGTAACTGTATTGTCCATCTGCATGGGTGTCATGAAGTTCACTACTTCAGTCTTAAGAAGCATGAAGTTGGCTTTGGAGAAATTTTTTACTGTGGTTTCCTTAATGGGGGGTGGGATGTGGATATCAAGGGTGATTAGCTTATGGTCGGATCGGACCACTGAGGAGTTGACTTCAGGTGTGGAACACAGGTCACTCATGTTGGTAATGACCAAGTCTAGGATGTTGTTGCCCCTGGTGGGGGTGTGGATAAGTTGATCTTAGGGCATTGGAGTTTATGAATTCCAGAAAGCGTTGCACTAAGGAGTTTGTACATGAATAGTTTTCCCAGTTAATGGTGGGGTAGTTGAAGTCGCCCATTATTAGAGTGTTTGGTTGAACCCAAATATTTTCCAGTACATCAAGAAAAGAGGAGTGGGAATCCTGGGGCATGGTGGAGGATCTGTAGCAAGCTACAATTTGGATTGCAATTTTGCCAAGAGTTAGTTGCACTTGGATAACCTCGGATACATTATGCTGAGCAACTAGCCTGGAGGTGTGGATATCCTTAATGAGTATGGACACACCCCCACTTTTGGTGTTTCAGTCCATGTTACATGGCCGAAAAGTGTGGTATGAGTTATAGCCTGGTAGTGCAGGGGTGCTCAAACGTGGTATAATGTGACATGAGCTAATAATCTTCCCCAAAGGAGCACAAACAGTATCAAGTATGTTCTATTCCCTGGTAGGTTTGTTTACAATCTGCAGCAATTATTGTTCCTAACTATACATTGTAAATAATTTCTTTAATAATGTTTTAAAATCAATAACCATTTTTCATGAATGCCTATACATCATGCTAAGCATGTCTGCATGATGAGCAGTGACAGCTGAGCTGTTTGTAATTCAGGAAACAGCGGTACACATTGTGGCTATAAAACAAGGGTTAGTAGCCAGGAATATTAATGAGCATATAAACAGCCGAGGCACACACTAATGAAGCAAAAATGAATGGAGGAGCATTTCAGAAGCACATAACATGATCGTGTCATGCTCACCTTCGCTCAATCACTGGGAAACTTTGAAAAATGTTAGGGGTTGCCGAAGACATTATAAATCTCTCTGCAGCATGCTAGGATGTCGCGAACAGCACCAAATGTGTGTGAGATCAATCTGTTATGAAGAAATAGTATAAAACATAAAAGTAATCTACAAGTCAAAATCTATATACCTTTACCTGAATATCATAACAACAGCTGATCTAGCCATAACAAAAGTAGTACAGACAGGTATACTGATGGTGCAACGTACACAAGTATGTAGTCAGTAGCATTAGAGAAACAAAACGCTACAAACAACAATGGAAGAAAAGTAATATCTTATATGCAACCCCCCAAAAGCATGTATAAACAACAGAAGGAAGCAAACAATAGCACATGTAAGAATATATATACCTATTAAGCAGAGAAAAATCTGTGTCTCCGACAAATTTCAAATACTGATCTTATAAACTTAGAAAATTGCTAGAATAAAAGGTTTTGTGTTGCCATTTATTTTTTGTAGAATATGAAGTCTGAAATCAAGATGCCTGTCATTTGTTAATTCAATCCTGCAGTGATTTGTCGCAAAAATCCTGAAAGCCACAGATTTTATGAGGAACAGATGAAAAATATGAGAGACAAAGTCACAAGTGGTAGTGGCTAGGCTCTTTTTACCTTGTACCCAAGGTACAGGGTTTGAGCCAGAGTACCTCTAGCCACCAGGTGTATTAAAATGGGGGCATTTTCACACACACACACTTTCCCGCTCACAGAGCGCACACACACAAACGCACTTTCCTGCTCACGGAGCGTACACACTCACTTTCCTGCTCACAGAACGCGCACACTCACACACGCACTTTCCTGCTCGCAGAGCATTCCATTCAGTTCCTTATGTCTCCGGTTTCCCGGAGTGTCGCTCACACTTGCATTTGAACAGCCAGGCCAACCGGAAATGCATACACAACATGAGCTCATTGAGCTCAATTCTGACAGGCTGGTAGCCCTGACAGAGCTGATGTCATCATGCATGTGATGATGTCAGCTCCCAAGGCGTGAAAAAAAAAATGGAAATGGAGTGCCACTCAGGAATCATGGCACCCCAGAATTTGGACCCCAAAACTTGGTAAAAACTGAGAAATTCTGTATGGTTGGGAGGTATGGCTTGATTCATTACTCTGCATAGGACTCCATTTGTCCATAATCCAGCTCTGTTGACCCTGAAGGTGTATGCTGCAATGATACAGCATTATTAGCCTTTCAAGTAGTTAGGACTGTACTGAGTGATGTCAGAAGAGACAGCTATTCTTGATGACAAAAGACACATAGGAAGGTCAAAATGAGTTATAGGTATCCTGTAAAGTCCCTGTCTCCAAAAAAAATGCATGTTGTATGCAATAACAAAATGACAATAACAAGGGTTGGGAGGGTGGCCTAATGGTTAAGGTGTTTGCCTTACAAGCAAAAGGTGCAGGGTTTGAGTCTCACAAGGGATAATTGGCTAGGCTTAAAATGGCTCGCAAGGGCTGTTAGCTTAGTACTAATCTATGAACTTGTGGGTCGCTTGCTTTATTCATTGCACCAAAGAATTAATTCATTACTAGGCCTCAATTGTGTAATAGTGTAAATATGTTGCATTGTAGTAATACATTTTGCTGTACTTTCGTTACAGCCTCCAGCAACTGCAAAGGAGCTGATATGTCAGGGCATATAGTCTGCATCAACTGGAGTGATGCTTAGAACCATCTAATTTTCAGCATCCATTATGTAGTAGTCGTATATTAGTGTGATTCAGTCTTCTCTACAAGACTGGATTGCAAAGGATTTCTGTATTTATTTAAGCAATTTTACTCTCAAAGTTAGTACAGAGAGCTAAAGCTCTAATTTGTTACTGAGCTGCTTCCTGTGGCAAGGGTGCAGGGTTTGAATCTTTCCAGCTTCATTTACTTACTGCTTGATATTGAGCAAGTCACTTAACCAGAAAGTAACAGTTATGCTGTGCTTTGGAGTAACTGGGAATCTGAGCTAGGTTTCTTAAAAGTCTCCAGGACTGCATACCTAGTCACTCTGAAGCTTTTGGAATTGTTTGCCATCCATCCCATATTGCATAGCTCATCAAGTTCAGGGAATGCTATGGCAATATCGCCAACAAACCATTTTAAGTGCAACACGGCAATTTATTCTTCAAGGGTAGCAGGCACTGCATTTGTTGATTAAGCACTGAAATGCAAAGCTGTTTGTCAGCAGCAACCTTTGCGTTAGTAATAGTTGTCTTTAACATGGAATTTGTCAGATAACTATTACTTCTGCAGAGGTTGTGCATATTGACTTTGCATATGTTAACAGGTGGTTAATATTTTTTATGCTCTCAAATACTCTTGTTTAAGCTGTGCTACGCATGGGTGGATCTTTTGGTGTGATGTTAGTGATCATTATACACATTTATGTAGTTTATCTAAAGCTACCAGAATCATAAGTGCAGCTTACTGGCAGTGGCATAACCGGTAGCACACTCACCTTTGATGCAGAAGGCTATGAGTTGTGTATGTACACCAGGTAAATGAAGTGCTGACATTGCAGTGCAGCATAAGGTTGGTGCTGCGCTCCTGAGTGTGTTGCCCTTCGGATGTTAAACCAAGTCCCATCTGTTTGATTTGCTGGTTGCTCAGGTGGATGTAAAAGGTCCCAAGGGCACCTGAAAGTTCCACGATGTCCTGATCAAATTTCCACTAACGATAAAAATAGTACATTGAGTGTCCCCTGAAAAAGGCCACTAACGTAGTGGGACTAACTGACCAACAAAGGATAAATAAAAATTTCTTCACAAGAATAAGGTGTCTATACAGTTAATAAAGTGGCTCTAACTGCTGGTGGGGGATGGAGGTCTCTCTGTGGATGAAAGTACCTTTGTGCTCTTATCTGGTCATTATTAAACAATTCATAATCTAGCTTAGGACTAGTGTGCATGTGTGTGTGATTTAAGTTGGAATATGTTGACTAATTTGTGTGAAATAAATTCAAAATGTGTCTCTTTGGTCATTATTATTATTATTTTTTTTATTTTACATTGACACTGACATCTTAGAAGGATGCAGTCAATGACATAGCTGTAATTTCTTGGTTTGGAGGATGTCTGTGAATAAAACAATGACCGTGGTGAGCTGATAACTTTTATTAGTCTGTCTTTGCAGGACTAGTGAGCACATTTATGTAAACCAAATTGGAATACATTACTGTGCCCTTCAAATAGGTCAGACCTGTAGTGAGTGATATCAAAGGAGTTAGATATTCTTGATGTTCAAGTCCCCCTTTTTCTCATTTTCTACATGGGGTCAGTGTAATTGTCAAATGTCATCATCCCCCTCTCTCTATTCAATGCCAGTCACCTTGCTTCCTCAATACATATGCCTGATTGCCACAGGTCTTCTCTCAAACAATCCACCCACTTCTTTGCTTGAGGCTCTCCTTTCCTCTTGACTTCATCCTGTCTGTCCCAAATCTTCCTTACCAGATTGTCTTCACATGTCACTGAACCACCATAATCTGTTCTCTTAGACATTTTCTGCAGTTAGACCTACTTTGACTTCTGATCTTATGTACTCATTTCTTCATCTGTCCCACAGTGTACATCTTACTACCCATCTCCGGTACTTTATTTCCATCACCTTTAGCTTCCACAACTGCTCTGCCTTTACTGCCCAGGTTTCTGAACTATACAGTAGTACCGGTCACACCACTGCTTTGTCCACCTTACTTTTCAACTTCTTTGTCATTCTTCTGTCAGGCATTACATCTGACAAAATGTGCCAGTTGGCTGCAGCCCCTCTGATTCTAGTTTTGACCTCCTCATTTAGACTTTCCTTCTCAACGAACCCTCCCAGATATACAAAGCTGTTAACCTGTTCCACTATTTTCCCTTCCATCTCAATTCTCAAATTCTTCTGATTTCTCCTATTTGCTGCCATCAGCCAAGGCCAAAAACACTGCATCAGTGGGCCCCAGTAACATCCCAGGATGTTTAATAAATAGCATGAAACATGACCTTTCTGGTCAGCTTGAATCACTTTTCAACTGGAACCTTCAGTCAGGTTTTGTGCCCATGGAATGGAAGATGGCTACAGTCCCTGCACAAAGGAGGTCCAACCACTGATCCAGGTATCTACAGTCCCATAAGTCTTACCAGCCTCATATGTAAGGCAATGGAAAAGGATCGGCATGGACAAAGGTAATCTGCAAATGCTGGCTCAATCATAGTTCAGCCATATCTATTAAATCTGAGGGACTTTTTTGAGAGGGTCACCAAAGTATTGGATGAAGGTAAGACTTTTGATACAGTACCCCACTCAAACAATATAGGCAAGCTCACTAATTTGGGTATAAAAGAAGGTGTATTCTAACAAAGTGGTGCCATAGTCTTAAACTCAATGTTAAGAAATGCATAATTGTACCCTTTGGGACATCAACCATCCTGGCTAATTACTATGTTGATAATATGCCCTTAACAGTTGACCCAGTGTTCAGGGACCTGGATACACATGTAGACAGTAGCCTTAACTTTGACCACCACGTGACCATAGTGGTGAGGAAATTTATGCTGCACAACTTATAAGTAGGGGCATGGCATTTGGGTATAAAGAGGTCATTATCCCACTGTACTCCACCCTTATCAGTCCAATCAGAGTACAATGCTCCCTTTGATATGCACCTAACTAGGCATATGCAGCAACTAGAGCAGTCTTAGAGGTTCCTTACAAAAAGAATACAAAGTGTAACAAACCTGCCATATGCAGAATGCCATTAAAGTCCTTTCCCTCTACGTAGTCTCCTATAGATTGCCGAGGGGTGATATATGCCTGGCTTACAAGACGCACATAAAAAACCCAGACTTATGAATGTCCTACATATTTGTAAGTCAAAAATTACTAGAAATACAAGGGCTTAGGTACCTAGAATTTTGTCTTTGACTTAAACAAAATATGCTGGAGAGAAGGATGTGTCCCAGAGACTACCCCTCCTATGGAATAGGCTTCCCATCTACGTGAAGCTGAGTTCATCTATTACCCAATTTAATCACAACCTACACCAGTGGATGGGGAATAGGAAATCTACACTGGGCCTGGCATCCATGTTCCTTATGGACAGAGATAGCTTATAAATGCCTGGCTATTCAGAAACGGGACATTTATTATTATTATAACAGCATGGAATGTAATTTCTGGTGTACTGTAAGTTTTGTATATATATTTTTTTGTATAATTTCTTATATAAGTTTTGTATAATCTTTGTATGTGGAGCTTTACTCGCCGAACCTCCACTGAAAATGGATCTTATTTGGACTTTCCTGGTAAACAAATGTAAAGTAAAATAAAACATTGTTTCTTTTAGGAAAACTTGGCTAGACTTAGAAAGCCCCCTGCCCATAGTAACAATCTGAGTTTATAAATTGCAGCTGTCTTATCTCTACTCATTTTCATCACATATCCCTTCAGTTTTGCATTCCCATATCCTTTGCTGAAGTTCTTGCTCAGAGATTGACTGTAATGCCACATCATCTGCATGCAGCAACTTTGTTGATCTGTCCCCTCTGACCTGTTTGCTAAAGTAGTCCATCAATAGTATGAACAGCAGTGGACTCAGACCTAAATACTGATGCATACCTACTCCCACTGGGAATCCCTCTGTGAGACTGAACACTGTTTGTACTTGAATCATTTGGTCCTTGTACATAGCTTGCACTAATTCTGTCAGTGTTTCTGGGACTTCACACCATTGCAGGACTGCCCTCATTAGCTTTCCTGGCACCATGTCATATGCTTTCTCAAAGTTTATGAATGTCCATTTGGAGACTCTACTTATCTGTAGCTTCTTCTCCTGTATCAGTCTCACTCTAAACAGTGGGTTACTTGTGGTGTATTCTGATATGAATCCGAACTACTCATCTCCCATCGTATTTTCTACTATTCTATGTATTTGTTTATCAGTCACCCTCTCCAGAACTTTTATGCAATGTGGCAGGAGATTGATACTAGTGCAGTGCCCACAGCTGTGAATGTCTCCTTTCTTTATTCTCTAGTCATCTGGGATATGCCTTTCTCTCCATATTGCTATGAGAAACCTCAGGAGCCATTTCTCCTCTCTCTCTCATCCAACATCTTTATCATATCTGCTGTGACATCATCTGAGCCTGCTGCTTTCCCTAACATCATTTTTCCTTATTGCAGTTCTTACTTCTATGGTGGGCTGCTCCTTTTATTGCAGTGTCAGGGGTAGTACAACTTCTGTGGGGTTTTCTTTATTCAATAGCTGCTGGACGTAGTCCTTCCATCTGCCTTTGATTTCCTTTGGATTAGTGAGCAGGTTGTTGCTGGTATCCCTTATGAAGGGTGTCTGCCTTTTTATCTTTCTGTCTTTGCCTTGAAACCTGATACAATTTCTATGTGCCATCTAATGAATTACTTTCCAGAAGGTGGTAGAGTGCCTTTGATGTCTTGTTCTTTACTATTGCAACTTTCTTAGCTTCCTTATTAACCAACCAGTATTCCTTCCTAGCTTGGTCCGTCTTTTCTATCTCCACTTTTTCCCCGCACTCCATCTTTCTTTTGATGACTTCCTGGACTTCTGCATTCCACCACCAGCTTTTCTTATGTACCTTATTTCCATACCTGGCTCAGTTGCATATCTGTTCTTTAGTCCCACACATGCTGTTTTCTTCAGCTCCTCCTATTTGCTCTTCTGCTTGAGGTGTTAGCCCTGAGTAATTCCTTGAATTGATGTGCTTTCTCTCCAGTCAACTTGCAGATCTTCAGCCGTTGATCTTGGAGCCTTCTCGGACTACTGCTTGCAACTGATTGTGGCAGCCAGTGGTTTTATGTCTGGGGTGACTGTTTCACTGGAGATGACTGCAGTCATTGATTATACCCAAAGTCTATCTGAGTTGAACGCCGGCCACTCTTGTATGTGATCTTGTCACTTCTCTCTTTCTAAACCATGTGTTGGCTACTATCAAGCCATTTGCCAGACAGTAATCTAGAATAGCTTTTCCTTCTTTATTCCTGTTGTCTCACATGACACAGGAAGTCCTCATATCCTGTTTTGTCTCCCTATTTGTGCATTCACTTCACCCATTATCACCTCCAATTCATGTTGTCCTGCAAATGCTGTCTGAATGCATTGTTTTCCTCACTATCACACCCCTGCTGTGGGGCTCAGGCTGACAGAGTACTGCCTATCATTAGGCTGGAGCCTGATTGCCATGAGTCTTTCACTAATTCTGATGTGATCCCTCACTGCCTTCTAAAACTTCCCCTTCATCACAATTGCCACACCATTTCAAGCCTGTCCTCCTCCTGAGTAGTAGACTCTGGATACCAAGCCAAGTGCACTGCCCTTCTATCTTATCTGCTGGATACATAAGATGTCCAGCTCTCGCCTTACCTTCCTTTTATCCACTTCCAAGTTCCAGCCTGTCAGTGACCCTATATTGAGTGTAGCAATTCTTAGTTCATATTTGTCAATTTCATTGTTTTTTATGTCCACTTTTGATCAACAGAGCTATTCCAGGTTCACCATGTGGGCAAATGAACACTGGCCAGCAAGTAGCTTATTGACCCAGGGTGGTTGAGCTTAATGGTGAGCACACACTGGTCAATCGGGGCACATGTACCCTTCCCTCCTTTAGCATGGGTCAGAGTAAGCTGGGTCCTCAACCCACTTATCGGCAATCTGGTTTCTTCATTTAATGATTATGATTACTGTTCTTATTTACTATGGATATTTTTATCACAATAAGACGTGTACACAGTAAATAAAGTACCAGTAATTGTTAAGTATGGTTACTGGTAGATTATTATGACAGCAGCTTAAAGTGGCCTTTTTAAGTTGAAGTTTTCTGAATGAATACTTTTATTACAGGTTCATATATTTTTTCAGTGCTAACTGGTAAAATGTTCAAAACTACAAATTTAAAATCCACCCTAGCAAATGCTGCTGTATTAAACAAGAAACATAGTTTAAAGCAAACAAGAAAGAGAATCAAAGAACAAATGCATTTATGTATGATCCCAAAAATGTGTGTGTGGGTGGGTAACAGGGTTTGAAAACCATCCAGTGCGTAAGATACTCTGGCCAGATGCATTTTCACAAATGTCAGTTTTAATGCATTTTCAATCAGTGAGAACTTAAATGCTTATTTTTTAATGAATGTGAGTTTCAAGGGAAGAGAAGTTTACCGTTGCTCATGCTGAGTCCATTGTCAAAGCCCAGCAGTGTTTGTGCTCTACGTTTTTGAAATAAACATTTTGAAACAAACGTTTTAAATTAAATCTAAATCTCTGCAATCATTCTTAAAGTTAAGAAGAAAAATAGCATGCGCGGTGACAGTCTTGAAAACAGTGTTTATGGTAATTGGGGAGAGAGAGAGAGACAAGCAATGGGACACTGGATTAGCTGGGGGGGGGGGGTGTGCAGGTCTATTACTCTGCCTAGGGCCCCATTTTAGTATGATCTGGCTCTGATCTTCAGGGCTCACCAAGTCTTCACTGCAGTGACTCCATAGCTACCTCTCTAACACAGCACAAGCAGAGGAATAGAGAAATGATGTTTCCACCTTTCTTGTCTGAACTGTCAGTGTCCCACAAGGATCTATACTTTTAAACATATTCAGTAATGGTCTCTACACTGCTACCCTAGTTCAATACACTGATGACTCGATCCTAATCTGTTCTGCCAAATCTCTCTCTAAACTCCAAGATGTACAGCAATCCTTCTTATAAATTGAAACATGGCTAAATAACATACAACTACTACTAAGCAAATTACTGCTGTTTACCTTGAAATGCACCTCAATCAAAACATTATTTACTATTGCCTCTGCCAAAAACAGAGGCATAATAAGCAAACTATACAAACTTACTGGGTGTAATCATAGATGACCAGTTGAAATCCAACCACCACCATGTATAATACATACAAAAACTAGCTACGTTGTTTGTTTGATAATACATTATACAGAGTAAAAAAACTATCATACTGACATAACCAGATGTACAGCCTCTATTTTCTTACTGCCATGTCTCCTCTGTGCTGTCCCAGTCTTCAGTAACCTTTAACTTGCACAACTGTCCAACTTGAGTAATGTTATAATAAACTAGCTAAATGTTCAGTACACTATAACAGGACACACCACTGCATAGCCCTCAGAAAATTAAACTGGTTAAAGCTGCCACATCACCTAACTCTTTCTCGGCTAACTATAATACATAGACTTCTCTAAAAGCCAGAAAATTATGCAACACTTAACTTAATAACACTACTCCCCCAACATACTTTTAAGTTCTAGAGAAAAATCGCTAATCACTATAACCACCAAATCATCTAATACTGCAGATGACTCAATATTCAAGTAGTGCAGCTAAGCTATGGAACCACATCCCACTACCACTGAAATGCATTCAAAACACAACTAAAACGTAACCTATGAAATAAATAGCTCTGCGCCTGTATAGTCCAGGATAAATGCCACTGTTCTCTTCAACTTGCCATATCGTTAAACCTTTTCTCTTCATTCAGAATCCTGGGCCCCACAACCAGTCTTCACCAAAACCCGAATAGTTTTATTATCATTTCCCAGCCATATAAACATGATAGCCATATGTATCTAATTTTCGGTTCTGTATTATAACAAATGATCAAATGATAGAACGCTGTTATATCGATCCCTAAATGTCGAATCACCAAAACAGCGAACAGCTGGAACAGTGATTTTTTTTTTCCAGTGGAAAAAAATCACTGGTCCCAAAAAAAAAAAAACTAAAAGTGGGGGGGGGGGGGGGCTTCACCCCCCCCATACTTAACTATACCAACTCCGAGATCACACTACAGTGGAGGAAATGGCACAACCTGGACAATGGCCCAGTGATTTTTTTTCCCAGGGAAATTCTGGGCATTTGCTGTTTTGCCTATTTGATGTTTGGGGGTCGATGTAACAGCGTTCGATCATCTGATCGTTTACTGTTCTAAAGTAGACCCTCATTTTCTATGAACCTGCTTTATACACCACCTCTTATTATATACTAACGTTTTCTGCCTTACTTAGTTTCTAAACACTAATCTGTTATCTAGATGGCAAACTCAGTAATACACCTCTTCAGATGCTCAATATCTATAAATGCTTAAGTATCTTTGATACTAGTTCATTTCATATAAATGTAATCTGATAGCATGAATGTGTAATTGTTAGTGTATTGCTCAATGTTTGTTCAAGCATATTACTGAATGTTTGTGATATGTTGGAGCTTTTCTCCCCAGGCCTCTGCTGAAAAGGAGTTTTTGACTAAAGCCAGTGAACAAAAGCTGCCTACATAGAACTGTTCAAAAAAACCCAATACAAGCATGTTAATAGCTACATAGAGGCAGTGGACTAAGTTCAGAATTAATTCTGAATACAAGCCACCGTGATGGAATCACAATATCAATAGGTTGTATAACAGAAGGAAGAAAGCCATGGCAAAAATTAGAGGTGTAGCAACCAGAAGGATAAAGGCACTTTCATTAAATAAACAATTTAGTGGACAAATAAACTACCAACACCAAATTTGAGTTAAATGTAGGCTGTCAGGCCAAGGGCAACCACAAAGCACTATTTAGCTATGTCTGCAACCTCAAAGACATTATAGAATTGTGTGCAGAGCTCTTTGTGAATGGAGTCCCCTATACTGAGCCAGAAGATATAGCAAACCTGCTGGCAGACAAGTTCATCTCTAACTTTACCCCTCCCTCTCTGTCCCCATGTCTCACCTTAGGAAATGTCATCAAATAAGACTCTACCTACTGTCAGTAGGGAACAGGTTTCAATGTTCTTTCTAAGGCCTAAAGCACTGCACTGATGGGCACCAGCAATATCCTAAGCTGCCTTCTAAATAACATCAAACATTACCCATCAAGCCCTCTGGAATAACTGTTTAATGTAGCCTACAAACAGGCTTCATGTCTCACAAATGGAGAACAGCAACCAACATCCCTCTTTACAAAGGTCGGCCATCTACAGACCCACAGTCTCATATCATGGAAATGACCAATAGTGATGCAAGAAACTTCCAGACACTGTATCCAACCTGGTTTGGTTTAGTCAAGGGCAGGTTATGCATGCACAACCTGTTTGACTTCTTTGAGAAAGCCACCAAAGCAATGGACCAGGGCAAAATGGTTCACACAGCCTACCTTGACCTGGCCAAGGCATTTGACACAATACCCAACTCGGGCATTGTTGACAAACTCAGGAGGTTAGATATAAGCCATTATGGCACCCAGTGAATAGCTGTCTGGCTTACAGACAGGACTCAGGAAGTTAGACTTGAGTTCACCTTTGCAAATAGGCCAGTCACCAACAGAGTCATCATGGAAACGATCCTTTTTGGCAGCTTCTTCTCCAAAGTCAGTGCCAATGTCAAGGGCCTCTGGCTGACCAAATTTGCAAATGAGTTCAAATTAGGAGCATTCAGCAGTCATAGATTCCCTAATGACACTAATGTTCTCAAAGAAGGGCTGAAAGACAAATAACGTGTTACAGACATGGACTAAAACTAAATGCCAAGAAATGCATAATATCCTTTGGGAAGTCAGCCACCCCTGTTAAGTATCATAATAACAACACACCCTAACAGATGACCCAGTGAAATATGTTGATTAGCTTTCAATGCATTATCACTTCTCAATCACTCAATTTGCTCAAAATGTTGGGTTGTACACAATGATGTGCACATACCTGGGCAGTACAAGGGTGGGGATTGAGTTTTGGCTAGCTAATGCCTTGCAAGTGTGCCTCATTAGCAGTACTGATCATTCAGTGATGTTAAGTTTCCTTGCTAATGACGCACTTTGTGATGGTGTGTTAGACAAAAAAAAAGACTTGCAAATAATTTTTAACTTATAAAGTTACGAACCTTGCACATATTTGTCAATATTTTGTAACAATATATCGGTTTCTTGTGTATAAACATCACATATGTAATGAAGATTTCTAACATTGAAAAGTAAAGCATATATACAGTGTAAAAATAATTTAGGCGAACCTTTTAGACATTCCTTGAACAAAGGTATTACAATTACATAATGCGCAAAATATGTTATCACTAACTCATCCTTTTGTAGCAACTTCTTTCTACCCTCACATTTCCAATGATCCCAGTGACAACTGTACTCTAAGAAAATAATGGTTTGATACCCTGGGTATAGTGAAACATAAATGCATGTTTCATAGTGCAAAGCTCAGCACATGTGCTTGATATTCTGCTTTTTAATTTAATTTAATTGTTCATGTAATGCCACAGATGCAGTGCTCACATCTTATGAAGGTGTAATCTATATGAAAGTACAGAAATCAATAAAATTGAGATATCATAATTGGCATGGTGCCAGTCATCAATGTCTTGTAGGGAATGTCAGCTGGCATGCTATGGTAAAATTCAGTTATTTTGCATGTGAAAGCAAACCTGGCAGTTGTGCACCTCACTTAGCATTTTGCACTTTACTCAGTGCAGAAAATTACAGTTCTGGTTTAACTGCCTGAATGACTCTATGTGATAATGAAGTGTGTTCTGAGTGACAGCATGCAGGGTGTGACTCCAGGTGCTGGACAGTATATTATGTAGAGAAATACATAAGATCCTTTCTTAATGTACTTTGATGTTAGGTACTCATACAATGTATAATGGTAATATTGTAGTATAATTGTGGCTCCTAAGCCTGAGACTATGTTCTATGCATCACACAGAATGCTCACATCAATAATTATAATAATTGCACATTTCTGTGTGCTTGCTATAGATTATATTGCAGATATGCAATACTATGAGATGGTTGAATATGAACAGCACAGCAATACAGCTTTCAAAATATTTGTATGTTTAGCAAGTGTAAACTCAGACACATCTCTGAACTCTCCAGATTTTCACAGAATGTCCATATTAGTGCCTTATATTTTTCGTTTTTTTTCTCGTAAAACTTGTGGTTTGCTGACACATCATTGAGGATTGAAGTCACTAAATAATGACATACATTTGAGTTTCAGAACTTAATATTCTTCAGAAAATACATATTAACACAAAACCTGTTATTCTAGCCACATTCTAAGTTTTTAAGATCACCAGCTGGCTAGCCCTGCCATGGTAATTCCACACTTGATAAATAAGCAGTTGTACATATCAATACTGAATTTATCAAATTCACATTTTTCTTATAAACAATCTATATGTTTTCCTTGGGCAGCACAGGGGGTATTTGTCACCTCACAGCATGAGGTTCCCCAGTACATTCCTCAGCTGGAGTGCATTCTATTTGGAGTCTGCATGTCCTCCTTGTGCTCCGGTTTACTCCTACTTTCCAGAGACATGCAATAGGTGGATTGGACACAAAAAATTGGCCATAGGTGTGAGAGTAATATTTAAAATCTGTCCCTGATTGTTAGTCTTTGTCCAGATTTCTTGCACTTAAGGTTTGAGAGAGATCCCCTGAAATAATAATTGTGGAAGGACATACAGTCTGTTTCCTTTCCTTACTATAAAACAATAATTGATTTCAATTAAACAACAGTGCATCCCACACATGGGCACCCATTATTATGTTGTCACACACCCTTTATGGTGCAACTCCAAATGTCCCATATTCTTTGTACAAATGAAATGTTCACTTATGAAGAAGTGAATAGCTATGGTGCTTCCCCACCACCATCCAACACATACCTTAATCCCCCAGTGTCCTACTCTCTGCTTGCTCCACATTTTTACCACTCTCCTATCAACCCCAATTCATGCATTTAATCTGGTTAAACCAAAAATAGATTCACACACACAGCCAGAAATGGCCCATAACCAAAATTTGTACTCTGCATTTGTACATTACTTGGCATATTGCAGCACTACTATGCATACTTATGTAATGGCAACTGCTGGTTCGTGTATGACAAAAAGAACCACTATCACTTAACCCCTACCTGTTCAATAGCCCTGACTGTTACAAACATACATGTCATTCCCTACCATGAGATGTAACATGAAATAACATCATTTGACAGACAACATAGCAGTTTGCAATCACCACAGATTACTCTGTCTACTCTCAATATACCATGTCTATACTCTTAACTGAACTTCACTTCTATAAGTAGACCAAGCTCAGTGGTTTAATGTACTCTTGATATGATGTTTTACTTAATGATGCAGTACATTGTGAGTTCTGATTAACACATTGACAGTTTGACAGTCAACTTTGCCCATTCCCCATATGTGTGTTGTGTTCCCTACAGCTATGAGCTGTCTGACACGTCTAATAAAACCATTTCTGTCGTGTCATTGGTTAATGCACAGTTGCAGGCATGTGAACTTACATAGGCAGGTGTTCAAATCCAGCAGAGTGTACCTAGCATTAGTGTGTCAGAAAATAGTAACAGGACTGCCTTATCTAACCGCTCTGATGTGTACAATTCAAATCAATGGCAACATGTGCACAAAGAGAGCAATCCAAGTCTTGTACTCCCTTTGAGGGAAAACATGCATTCCAGTACACTGCTTAGACTGACCCACGAAATGTGTGATTTCTACTGTGGCATCAGTGGTTAATGCACAGCTGTCGAATATGTAGACTTAGATAGGCAGGTGCTCAAATCCAGCAATGTATTCTTAGCATGAGTGTGTCAGTAAATATTAACAGGCAGGACTGGCTTATTCAACAGCTTTGATGTGTGTAATTTAACTCAGTGGTAAAAATTGGATCCTGTAAATGGTGTACACCCTTTTATGGAAAACATATTCATTCAAACATACTATTCAAAACATCCATTCAAGTGTGTGCTTCTGATAACTGTGATATTGATATGACTGTGGCATCAGCAGTTAATGTGCAGTTCTAGAGAATTTGAACTTAAATATACAGGTGTTTTATTCTGGATATGTGTAACTACTATTAGAGCATAAAAAATAATGACAGGACTGGTTAATTCAAGTAGTGGGAGCATTTACATGGCTACATAATTATGATCTCCTCAAAGTTCCTTTTAGAGAAGCCATATGCATTCCAGCACACTGCTTGTGGTATCCCTCTGAGAGTGTGGTTTCTGTTAACTGAAATATCTCCTCTTGTGTTGCACCAGCAGTTAATGCACAATGTTAGAGAATGTGGACGATGTTCAAATATGGCAATATATAACTGCTGTGAGTCTAGGAAAACAGTGGCAGGCAGGAACAGATCACACAACATATGTGATGTGGACTATTACACTTAGTGAGAACATTTACATACCCTTAGATTTGGATCCTTCAATCCTCCCTTTTAGGGAAGCCATATGCATTCCAACCCACTGCTCATATTTTTCCCTTCAAGTATCTGCTTTCTGACAACTGTGGAGTCTGCAATTAATGCACAGTTCTAGAGAATGCATACTTTGATTGGCAAGTGTTTGAATCTGGCAATGTGTAAGTAAATAGAAACAGCCAGCAACGTGTTACTCAAAAGAAGTAATATGTAGCATTCTTCTGAGGGAGTAACATTACCACAGGTGACAAGTTTTAACCTTCCAAGTGTAGTTTACCTTTTCAAAATATTCCATATGCATTCAAGTTCCCTCTTTCTTTAGTGCCAGAAAAAACACTGAATAAAAATATTTGCCTATTTGCGTTGATGGCTCAAGGAATATCACCCTGTACCAACATTTGCTCTAAAGTAGGAATGTCTGGTTTGCAGGATGAGGAGAAATCCCCTGAAAATGGGTAAGGGATTCCTAATGCCGTCTGACTTTCTTGTGTGAGATAATATGATGCCACTGTGGAAGATAGAGGCCTAGGCCAAGGGAGAGATTTGAAGGGTTCCCTATTCAAATACCATTAATTGTGACACCAAGTGCCAACATACAAAAAGAGACTGAAAAAGCAGGAGAAGAACAAATATCAAACATCACCCCTCTTTAAAAGTACTTTTTGTAGAGCTTACCCCTCTACACCCCAGCTGTGGAGGGCAAATCAAAAAGGAATATTCTGAAAAGTGTCCATCTGGACTTAGTATATTGAAGTCTGTTTTTTCAACCATTTAGTCCCTATATTCAGGATTCACTGAAGCTTCCCAACATTTTGAATGGTTACAGATTTTGAAGGCTTGCCACATTGTGAAGACCATGGGAGAAGAGAAGCAGTCATTCCAACTTTTTGGACAGTACTTAACTGTAGGAGGCTTCCGCTTTTTCTTTGAGTCTCCTTGGCACTGCTTTTTGAAACTTTCTTGTTAAGACTTTGCTGAGATTCCCTATATTGTTTACTGGAAAAGGATCATGAAAAAGAAGAAAAGGTTTTTCTGAACTTCAAAAGTAGAGAAACCCCTTGGATTAATTTCCCTCTCTCAAAAATTTTAAGGACCTCCGGAGCAAAGGGCCCAAATCGCACATGTATTTCTAGGGGATAATTCACATTTTCAGCTTCTGGAAAGTTAGAACGTAACCAAGCAAATTTCATAACTGACCCAGTAGCAGCAGCAGCAGCTATGAAAACATCAGCAGCAGAACCATAAGAACACTTCCAAGAGTGCTTGGTTACATGAGAAGAAGAAACAATTAGGGAAATTGAGTTTTAATGTCAGAAGTAGAAAAGCTAGCACTTTACTTCAAATATAAGATCTGACAATACCTCACTGACTGTACGAGGAAAACAGTCTCAGCCTTTGTACTGCCATTACTCATATCTGCCCCCTATTCTCATAAACTTAAGTGTCACATAGAAAGCCAAACTGTCACCCTGCTACAAGAAAGTACCTACATTTGCCACCAAACTTGTATATAGATCTTCATTATGAAGGCCTAAAACAATTAAATTGGCTTGAACTATAGCTAATTATGACAAATAATCTTATGCATTCTCCAGAAAAATGTCCAGCAGGAAAAGACACCCTACAGTCCCACTCTTCTATTGGGGTCCCATGTACAAGTGAAAAATTATTTCTTATAAATAAGTCGAACAACTCAGAGACAGAATATCCTTTCATTACTTCTTTAAACCTTGGAATCCCATCTCAATCTAACTTAAAAGGATTGAAAATTCTCTAGTTTATGCCTTTGCTTAAACAACATCTCATTCAGATGTGGTTATGCTCATGGTCCTCACCTAGGTGAGACTTCCCTCAGCTTCACTCCTACTGCTCTCCCCATCTATCCTTCATGTTCTCTTAGATAGCTGAAATACTTCAGCCATTTTCTTCACATTAACTCTTCAGTCATATTCCACTTACCACCATCAATAACTAACCCTTATCTGCACTATATAAGTCACTCTGTATAATGACTATAACCCTTATGCAAAATCTTTTCTTTCTCTCCATTTTGCTTACATCATACTGCATATTTCTCTAACTTTTACAGGATAATTTATTTTTCTCCCCACTAACCTCCTTTTTCCTATCTTCCTTACATCAACCCCCATATTTCACTTGATGTGTATTTGACAAGTTTCTCAACCCCCTTTCCTGTCATGATGGCTTGCCCATCTGAATTATTGCCTTACAGACAGTTGTATGTGATACAGTGTACTTTATACACTGCAAAATGAGATGCACGTGTTGAACTTTATTGAACTGTATTTCTAGTATTGTTACTTCTGCACATTGCAAGTTTTACTATTATTTATCATACATAGTGAAACTGAAATATAAATGTCACTTTCTGAAGCTTTTCTCGCTAGGCCTCCACTGAAAGTGGGCCTTGCCCAGTCTGGCTTTCACAGTAAATGAAGATAAATAAGTTAAGCACCTTTCATATGTTCTCAAAAGATGAACACATGAGCCTGACAGTTCAAAAATTCTGAAAGCTAAGATAGCAAATCTGTCAATAACTTCCACATCCTTATCAGAAGGAATGGGCATTAGCATTCATAATATGTTTAGCAGTAGAAAACCTAAATAAAGATGACTTTGCAGGATCTGATTTTGGGGTTAGATGACAATAGTGTATTTGTCTGAAGTACTTTATATAAACTGTCTGACTTTTAGGAGCAAGAAGCTGACTGCCAGACATAATGGTGACTGTTAATGAACATTCTTAAAGGCTGACAACACAAGAACAACTACAAGTTGAGGAAAATGCAGTTATAGCAAATCATAACACTTGTGTTGTGACATAAGGATTTCATTCTCCTTCCAGTAAAATATTCCTCTCATTCTATTAATAGTGTCAGTAAAAGATAGCTTTTCTGGAGAGAAATTTGAAGAAAAACTAGGTACATAGGTGGCTGGATATCCTATCTATCCAAGAGAGAAGATGGAAAGGCAGTGCAGCAAAAATACTTGGCTTGGGATCCAGAGTCTACTAATCAGGAGGAGGACAGGCTAGAAATAGTGTGGGAGAAGCTTCAGAAGGCAGTATGGAATGTCATCAGAATTAGTGACAGACTCATGGTAATCAGACTCCAGTGTAATGATAGGGCAGCATTACTGATCTCAGCCTATGCCCCAGAGCAGGGTTGTGATAGTATGGAAAAGAGAGCATTCATGCAGCAGTTGCAGACTTACCAAATAAAGCAGGACAACATGAATTGGTGTTGATAATGGGTGACTTTATTGCACATATCAGGGCAGACAGAACAGGATATGAGGACTGCCTGGGGTCGAGCAACTGGATTAAAGAAGGAAAGGTCATTCTAGACTTTAGATAGTAGCCAACACATAGTTCAGAAAGAGAGAAAATCACAAGATCACATATAGGAGTGGCCAATATGCAACTCGGGTAGACTTCCGCTTAATAAGGAAAGGGCACTGGGGTAGAATCACTGACTGCAAAGTTATTCCCCAGTGAAACAGTTGGCCCACAGCATAAACCACTGATTGCCACAATCAGCTGCAAGCAATGGGCAGAGAAGGCTCTAAGGTCAACAGAGACCAGGCTTAATACTTGGAAGTTGACTGGAGAGAAAGTACAGCAGTTCGAGGAATTACTCAGGGCTCTAGAACCCCAAGAAGAGGAGGAAATTTGTGGAGTTGAAGAAGAATGGCAGCATCTCAAAACAGCATGTGTGAGAACTACAGAACAGATATGTGGCCAAGCCAGGTATGGAAATTAAGTACATAAGAAAAGCTAGTGGTGGAATGCAGAAGTCCAGGATGTCATCAAAAGAAAAAAGGAGAGCAGGAAAAAGTGGGAGATAGAAAAGATGGGCCAGGCCAGAGGATGAACATGAAGTGCCTGAGAAGGGTGGTAGGATGCACATTGCAGGATGGGCAAAGAAATGAGGACATACGGGCAGAAGCCAAAGTAGCTCCATTTGCAGAAAAGATCAAAGAAAATGGATCACGGTGGTTTGATCACATGTGTAGAAGACAATCTGGTAAAGAAGATTTGGGAGAGACAGGAAGAAGGTAAGGGGAAACAAGGGTGTTCAGCAAAGAGGTGGATGGATTATGAGAGAGAAAATCTGAGACAGTCAGGCATGAGTGTCGTACTGAACTGAGAAAGATGGTGACCGTTAACATGACACCCCAATCCCATGTAGAAAATGGAAAAAAAGGGGGTTGATGATGACTTTCCTCAAAACTGGAATCTTCAGCTTGAATAGAGTTAACAGAAGAATCATACTCCCCCTCCCCTTCTTGCTCATTTATATTAGAATGTAAGAAACCAGAATTTAACACATTAAAATCAGAGAGTAATCCCGTAGTAAATCCCAGGAAATCTTTCCTGTCCATAACTAAAGATACAGCAGAAGAAACATTTTTTAAGTTTCTGATTTATTTCCTGCGAGAGACTGTGGAAAAGCACTGACCCATGAAAGGTCAACTAGCCAGGGAATTGTGCACCTTACCCCAGCTAAGCAGTGAACCATCATCCACTGTTTCCCCAATCCCAACAAAAAAATAAGTTATGTACTCACCATAATGTTCCATCTGTATTGTCCATTTTCATTCTTCCTCAACTGATAGGTTCAGATCTGGCTGTCAGATCTAACATCTGTTTCTTACCAGATCATCAGATCTTAGAAATTTTGAGCTCCTCCCTTTACCTGGAGTGCCCCACCAACCTAACACACCTCAGATCAAGTTTGCTGTCCCTGTCTCTAAAAGGGCCACCTATTAGAGAAGATACCAGAGGTAGAACAGAAAAAGGGAAGCTGGCACTCAGACAGGTGACAAAGGTTCCTGTACAACACTTGGATATCTCCAGAAGCAAAAAGGAGAAGGTGACAGGAGGCAGAGAGTTGAAGAATGAAAATGGATAACACCTTATGGTGACTACATAACTTTTTTATTTGATGTCATTTTCATTCATTCTTCAAAGAATGTGACAGAGTCCCCAGCTACTGTAACCCTGTGAGACCCCTAGCACTGCTGAGACAAATGCCGCTCTGTTCCTGGAAATCAAATCCAACTTGCAATGAGCAATGAAAGTGTGTGGATTAGTCCAAGTTGCAGCTGCACAAATATCTAAAGATTTTCTGTACCAAAAAGCTGAAGAAATGACTATAGATCTTGTGGAATGAGCTCTAGGAGGTTTTCTTAAAGATAAACCCAATTTATCATAGACAAAGGTTACACAGCCAGCCATTTGGCCAGTGTAACTTTAGATACTGGACTGCCTAATCTGGTAGGAGAAAAGGAAACAAATAAGTGGTCAGATTTCCGAAGGTCTTTGGTTCTGTGAAGGTATAAATGTAGTTGTCTATGCACATCCAACATGTACTTTCCTTTTTTTGTTTGAAAAATTTGGAAAGAAAACTAGGAGATTAATGACCAGGTTAATATTTGTCTCAGAAGCCACCTTAGGCAGAAAAGAAGTGTTAATTCTCAGACACCCTATTTTTTATGAAAAATCTGATAAGGAGGTTTTGAAGACAGGTCATGATGTTCAGATGTCCTTCTAGCTGATTTAATAGCCATCAGAAAATAGTTTTTTAAAGATAAAAATTTTAGGTCTGCTTTGGCTGAAGGCTCAAATGGAGACCGTGTTTAAGGCCTGAAGCATGAAATTTAAATCCCAAGGAGGAGTATGATCTTTTAATGGAGGTCTAAGCAAATAATCTTCTTTTAGAAAGGCCTTGCATAATTTAGAAGAGGCTAATAGCGAGTTATTTTCGCCCATGTGGAAATTAGAGGTGGCAGCCAACTTGACTAATAGTTGGGAAACTACCTCCTTCATTAAAGATTGAAGCTAAAAACTCAAGGATTGCTGACACAGGCACTGAAAAAGAGTCCAAATCTTTGCTAAGAGCCCAGAAAACAAATATTTTTGTGTACTCTAGTAAGCCTTTTAGTAGAGGCACTATGGAAATATAAAATGAGGCAGACTGGATAAGACATCCTGGGCTGTCTGGCAATCAGTGGAACTGGAGAAACGATGTGGTCAACTTGAGGCCTGTAAAATCCAGAAGAGTGATGCCTGTCAGCTGAGACTGGTCTGAAGTTGGATCCAGAATCCAGGGTGGATGTAGAAGATGAGGCCAAAAGGGGGCAATGAGGATAATTGTGCTCTTCAGCCTAACAGCTTTCTATAGAAACTTAATGACTAGTGGCAAGGCAGGAAATGCATAAAGTATACCAGAAGGCCACTTGTGAACTAGACCATCTTAATGTGACCCCCCCCCCCCAGTTGAAGGATCAAAACAAAGAACCTGCTGCATTTGTTGTTGATGGGGAAAGTCAAATAAATCATAGCATGGCTGGCCCCATTGACATAAAATTCTCTCCATCACATTGACATTGAGAGACCACTCACGTGGCATCAGAATGGACCTACTTAGTGTGTCTGCTAACATGCTGGTTTTCTCTGGAATGTGCTTTGCTATTAGAAAATGATCAGAAGAGATCACCCAGTGCCATATTCTCATAGCTTCTCAGTAAAGAGGGTATGGTCTGGTTCCCACTTGTTTTTTTGATGCATCAGACTACCAACATATTGTCCAACTGTATCACAATTGTCCCAAATGGGAGAATATCCTTAAAGGCCTGCAACACTAGGAGGACAGCCCTCATCTCCAGGACATTGATATGAATCTAACTCACTTTGGGCTGACCTTCCCAAGCACTGCCCCACACCCAAGCTGGGAGGTTTCTGTGGTCTCTATGGCCTTGGGCAGTGGAAAAACAAATGGACAGCCTTTGCAGAGTTGTTTTGAATGACTCCACCAAAGAAAATATCTTTTGCATGCCTGTGTGATCTTAACTGGAGCGGATGATGGCTGCTGAAGAATGGAGCATTGAGAAGACAAAGTGAAGTATTGTCATGCGGAACCTGGCCAGCAGAATGAGGGTGATAGCTGCTGTCATGGATCCCACAGCTTGAAATATTAATCGAGCTGGAAGGGAGGAATTTTGAATCACTTTCTTGACTTAGGACCTCAGTATTTTATTTGAGTAGAGGGAAAAGTCTCTCTCTCTCTGAATGAGTATCTCAGAAAATGCAGCAGAATTGACTACACTCAAACTCCTCCACACAAAGTTCAGTGTATTGAATAAGACGAATATAAACCACATAAGCACTTTCATTTCACTATTTGAAACTTCATCAGATCATGCCCAGATGAGCATCTATGAACTCCAGACTCTGTGTAGGTGTAAGCTTTAATTTGTTGTAATTGACTGTTGTTCCCAGATAAGAGCACAACTGGTGCAAGTAGTCCCTTGCATGAAGACGTTGATGCCTGGTTGGGGCAGTTAGGAGCCAAGTGTCTAGATATGGAAACACCCAGAATTTTAGCAACCTTAAATGAGTTGCTACCACTGCATGGATTTGGTGAACACCCTAGGGGCTGTGGTGAGACCAAAGAGCAGAGCTCTGAACTGGTAATGATTGGCTCCCAGCTAAAAGCTTAGGTATCTCCTGGAGCTCCTGTTCATTTCAATGTGATAGTACGCAGCCTGAAGATCTGTTGAGCACATCCAATCTTCCTTTTTCAACAGAAGTAAAAATGGACTGAACCGTGACCATCCAAAACTTTGTATACTGAACAAACTGGTTTAACTTAGGATCATAGGAGATTACTAGGCTGTCAAACCCGGAGGTCATTGTAAGCCTAGCCATTTCAGTCCAATGTAATACCGTAGAGGTATCAGTCAATACCCAAGATTGCATTTAGTGATGACTGCCCATGTCCAAGAGGGTTGTTGGTGTTATCCCTGGTAAGAATTTATGCTGCCCCAGCCACTCATCCAGGTTCCTCTTGAACAGTGTCATAGTGGTGCTCTGTTTCACATGAATTGGTAGCCTTTTCCAAAGGCGTGGCAGTCGCTGGGAGATAAATCTATCCCTCCAGCATGTCCTATTTAAGTTGCAGGCCATATTTAAGTCCCTGGAACAGGTAGCTCTAGACCCATTTGATTTATGGATATGCAGTAAGTTCATTAGGTTTGGGTCTTGGGTCGCTCTGTAGGCCAGGCATAAGTCTCCCCTGAGAAGTCTATACAATAGAGTTTAGTGACAGGGATTTTAGCCAGTCCATGCAAGGCACATGCTGGAGGCCCTTGATCTTTTTTGTTAGAAACCTCTGAGGTGTCTCTAATTGCTGTAGATGTTTAGTATGGTACTTACCGAATGGAGTGTTGCACTCAATTATGGGCCAGATAAGTACCGAGTATCAGGGGGTTATAACTTCTTTTCCTCTTGAGGCAATGCCTTTACTAATCAAGTGAGCTACATGGAAAGCTTTCCTTACAATGGTAGACACATGGTGGTCGAAGTTAAGGTTGCTGTAAACCTATGATCCTAGGTCCCTTACCACTTCATGGGTACTTAGGGTATTGATTTGATAGTGCGAAGGGACATTGTTTGTACCGAAGGGAATGATGATGCATTTGTTTGCATTCAGTTTGAGACCATGACTAATACACCAGTCATTGGTCTGTTGGAGATGATCCTGGATTATACTGACATTATTTGGGGATTCAATGATTGCATCTAGTTTGCAGTCTGCAAACTTGGTCGGCCACAACCCCCTTTAGTTTTGACCTAAACTTCTGAGAAATATATACCAAACAGTAGGGGGCCCAGCACTGACACATGTGGCACATCGCTGGTAACAGGTCTGCAGGTTGACATGGAGTCACCCACTTTGATAGTGTGTCCAGTTTGTAAGCCAGTTGGCAACCCATCTTACAACAAAGGGGGTTTACATTCAGTTTGCTAAGTTTATCAGTAATGCCTGAATGTGGAATTGTGTTGAAAGCCTTTGTGAAGTCGAGGCATGCTTTGTGTACAGATTTACCCTCATTGGTGGCCTTGGTCATACCTTCAAAAAACTCCACCAAATTTAACAGGCAGGAGCTGCCCTTCATGAAGCCGAATTGGATGGGGTCCAGGGTTTGGCAGTCGCCTATATCTTTATGAGTTCCATAATGATACATTTCATGGCCTTAGAGATGAGGCTGGCCAGGCTTATGGGTCTGTAATTCCCCAGGTCTGTTGCTAGGCCATCTTTGTGGTGGGGAAATAACTGTAGCTGTTCTCCATTCTGCAGGAACAAACCTGTGGTTTAGCTATGATTGAAACGGGTACTGGTGGTGATGCTAGTTCACGTTTTAGCCTGTTTAGAAGACACCCTAGGATCATCTGGTCCCATAGAGGCCATGTTCATCCTCTTGGACAGGGCTTTGAGGCCTTGCTCTTCAGATATTTAAGGTGGCAGGTAGTTTGAGGTTGGGTTTGTTGTACATTAGGAGGGGATAAAGGAGTGAAAATTTACACCAAACCTAACAGATTCGCTATCTCTGTGGGGGCAGTGTGTGTGATACGTTGGTCACCAGTTCTGCATATGCTTGGGTCCTACCCTATAGGTTATGTACATAGCTGTAAAAGACTTATGGTTATCTTTGGCAGTACTTTCTAGGTTTTTCTCAAAGGAGCTCTTGGACAATTTGACAGGTTGTCTTATTTACCTGTTAAGGCTGAGGAGGGTGCTTTTCCATTGTTGGGTCCTTGTCTTTGTTTTCTTGGACAGCAACTTTTTTGAGTCTGTTGTAGAGTTTGTTGATGGTGAAAGTCCATCATGGCAGCTTGATTTTACTTGGGGCTCTGGCTTTGATACTGTCTGATACAGTCGAGTTTATACACTTATGCAAGTAAGCTTCAGCATAGTTACCACTTTCAGCTTGGGGTGGGGCTTAGAATGCATTTATACCTCCACCTAGGAGGGCATAGTTTGCTTTAGTGAAGTTGTTTAGCCTAATTTCACCCTTTGTGAGTTCTTTTTTTAGTGTCAGTTTGAAGGTAACTGATTTATGGTCAGTTTTAACTAAAGAGAGTACAACAGTTGCAGCAGTGCACCTGTTTGACGTGTTGGTGAGGGCCAGACCTAGAATGTTTGTTCCTCTTGTCGGGGTATGGACAATTTGTTCCAGGGCTTTTGAATTCTCAAAGTCAAGGAACTTTTGTGCTAGTGAGTTTGGGCTAGAGTAGGATTCCCAGTTGATGGTGGGATAACTGAAATCCCCCATAACCAGTGTGTTCAGTAAAATTTGGATTGTCTTCAGTTTGGATAAGTAGGCTTCATGGGTGTCTTGACTCATGGAGGCAATCTATAACTGGCTTGGGCTTGAATGGGGGTCTTACCCAGTGTAACCTAGACCTGGATTAACTCCATCGAGTTGTCTATTCTAACTAGACATGAGGAGAATTTATCTCTAGTATAGACTGAAACACCACCTTCTTTGGTTTTCACATATTCCTTTTGCAGTTTAAAGGTGTTCAAGGCATTGTAGCCTTGCAGGGCTGGGGGCACTGTCTGAGGCCTTAAACCAGGTTTCTGTGACTGCACAGACATCTACATATTCTAGTGATGGAAGTGTTTCCAGGGAGTGCATTTTTTGGTTTAAGCTCTTAGCATTTAGCAGCGTGACCTTTATTTTGGTCTGATTGGTTCATTTCATGTTGTTGAGATCCAGAATCTGTCTCAAGTCCCCTGTCTTTTTTGGCACTAAGCCGAAGCTTAAATAAGTTCTAGACCCTCTCTGGTCTGGGGGACCTCTTGAATGACTAATTTTTCTAGCAGCTTTTTTATTTCTGGAGATGCTGCTTCCCTGTAACTGGGTGGAATGTTGGGGATTTCCTTCATAACTCTAGGAGGGGTTAGGGAAAATGGTATGGTATAATCCTTTGCAGCCATGAATTTTTTATGATAGACAGCCAGGCTCTATGGTACAAGAATAAACCATCTTGACTGCCTCCAGAGAGGTATAGTCGGGCCTCCCTTCAGGAGCACTGATAGGGCCTATCTGAGAAAGAATCTCTAAAGACTGGTGTGGTCTCTTTCAAGGCCCCCGAGCCAGCGGAATCCATTACTCAAGCCGCTGAATCACTTACCAGTGCCTTCTACCAGCACCTCCAGGACTGCATGGACCAGGCAATCTCAAACAAAACAGACTCTTTGTACCAAAGGCAAGCGTCCAGTCTGGTGGACCCCAGCCATAAACAAGCTCTACAACAAAAGAAGGAAACTGCTACAAGATAGAGCAAAATCCCTAAAAGGAAAGACACCCCTGATCACTATAAGTAAAAAACTAAGATCGCTCATAAAATCATCCAAGGCAAATTTTGAGAGAAAAATCGCTAAGGACTCAAAAGACAATCATAAGGCCTTTTTTAGCTATGTTAGAAACCTGGGAGGAAACACCCAGATATGCTCAGAATTAGTTCAAAATGATGTAAAAATCACTGAACCTACAGACATTGCCAACATTCTGGCTGACAGGTTCAGTGCAAATTTCTCCCCCCCAAAAGGAGAGATATCTATACCAGAGGATTGTAGCCCCCCAAACATCTCAAACGCTCAGGTGAGAACCGCTCTCTCCAAGGCAAAAAACACAGCATCCATGGGACCTGATGGTGTCCCCGGTTGTGTGCTCCACGAACTCAATGAGGAATTAAACCCGCAGTTAGGGCAGCTGTTTAATCTTAGCCTCACCTCAGGATACGTACCGAAAGAGTGGCGTACGGCAACTGTGGTCCCACTTCACAAGGGAGGTGCCTCCACCGACCCTGGAAACTACCGTCCCATCAGCCTGACAAGCTTGGTCTGCAAAGCCATGGAGAGGATCATAATGGAACTCATAAATAAAGACATAGAGGACTTGCAGACATTGGATCCAACCCAGTTTGGCTTTGCCAAGGGCAGATCATGCCTTTTAAACCTAGTTGACTTTTTCAAAACAGTCACCAAGGCCATTGATGAGGGCAAGGCAGTCCACACAGCCTACCTTGACCTGGCAAAGGCTTTCGACACAATACCCCACTCGGGCATCATTGAAAAACTCATCAGCTTAAATGTAAACCCATACGTCACAAGATGGGTTGCAAACTGGCTAAGTGACAGAACCCATAGGGTCAGAGTTGCTGGCGCCATGTCAGACTCCAAGCCCGTCACAAGTGGTGTCCCACAGGGCTCAGTCCTGGGCCCACTCTTGTTCGGCATCTACTTTTCGGAAGTACAAGCAAACACAGGAGGATTATGGCTGACAAAGTTTGCAGATGACTGCAAACTAGGCACCATAGTTGAAAACCCATCTGACACAGATATCCTTCAGAAGGGTCTCATGGAAGCGGATAACTGGTGCCAGAACCATGGCCTGAAGTTAAACGCCAAAAAATGCATAGTCATACCCTTCGGGAAAAACAAGGTTACCCCTAGCTACCATATAGGTAGCAATCCACTAAGCACAGAAGAGGTTATCAGGGATCTGGGGACCCAGGTTGACAGCAACCTTTCATTTGACACTCACGTTGCCAAAGTAGTTAGAAAGACCTTCTACATTGCCCACCTGATCATGAAAGGATTCACATCTAGATCAAGGGAGGTCATCGTTCCCCTGTACTCATCACTCATCAGACCAATGATTGAGTACAATGCCCCATCGGAATGTATTCGGAATGTATCTGACCCGACACCTGCAGCAATTGGAAAGGCCCCAAAAGTTCCTCACCAAAAGGATAAAGGGTCTCAAAAATATGTCTTATGCTGCCCGACTGAAGGAACTCCAGCTCTACTCAGTCGCTTACCATCTGCTCAGAGGCGACCTGTGCCTGACATACAAGGCCATGTCCAACCCGGAATTAATGAACTTGCTTCACCTCAAAAAATCTAAATCCACCAGAACTACAAGGGCAAGAGACTTAAACCTTAACACGGTTATTAATAGGACGTGCTGGAGGGACAGATTCATCACCCAGAGACTCCCTATGCTGTGGAACAAAATCCCGGTACATGTGAGGCAGAGCACCTCGCTGGCTTTGTTCAAGAGAAATCTTGACCAATGGATGGGAGATCGCAGATATACCCCAGGGATTACCTCTGTGTCACTGCTTGACAGAGGCACAGTAAAATAATGGGCATAGTATCCTTCGAACTAAAGGGGTGGCGAAAGCCACAAAACTCTGGGCTAGGCTTATAAATGCCCTAGGGCAGATAGCCTAGTATGAACCTATAAAGCCCTGTTTCTGTGGACCACATCTACCACAAGGAAGGTATCTTCCAATGTGATTTACCCCCTCTGCCCCTGGGGGAACTATCTCTGTATGAATCCTGAAAAGGGACCTGGGACTTCTTAAACCACATCTTTCTGCCACCTCACTGGTTCCTAGAGAAGGGCCTTTGAGGAGTAGTAAAATGTACACCAACAGCAGACAGGGACTTTCCCTCTTGTTCACACCTGGGCAGTGTGTCTTTAATCTTGGGGCCAAACAGAGAATATCTGTCAAAGGATGCATTGATGAACGAAGACTTAAATGGTTCCACAAAATCACACAACTGCATCCAGGCATGTCTCCTGATGGCTCTACCTGAACTTGCCACCCATGACATACCTTCTGCAGCATGGGAGATCAATCTGATAGATGAATTGGAGACATTTTGGAGTGTGGCCAGCTGAGAGGAGAGATTATTTCCATTCTCGGGGGACATGGCCCCAGAAAGAGATTTGGTAATTTCTTGATCAAATCTCTTTGCAGTCTTGTAAAATGTGCCAAGTAATTCAGTGACCTAAGTGAAAAGGTCACTGAAACATAACCATGCTTCCCAAACCTGTCCAGCACCCTAGACTCTCTATTAGAGGGATAGCTAGAAGAACTCTGTTCTGCTATTTCATTTCTTGTGGCTGCAGCCAAAACCATGGCATCAACAGGTCCTCCATTGTTCCAGTGTGCATGGTCTTTGGGGGGGGGGGGGGGAGTAAGAATTTTATCTGGTCTTTTTGCTACTGGCTGAACAGTGGCTGGCTTTTTCACTGGCCACTGAGAGACTAAGCCATTGAGCTCATCAGTTTGTGTGGGGGGGGGGGTTACCCAAGAAGTAGATATGCCAGACCTGAAAGCCTCCAGGTACACAGATTCCTCTTGGGAAGGAGTATCGAAAGACCAACCACCTTTATGTTTCAAGAGCTCCAGGATGGCTCCAAAGGAGAGGCCATCAGGTGGTGATCTGGAGGACTCCTCCCACTCATCAAAATCCGTGTCCTCTGTGAGAGATTTCAGGTGAGAATCTAAGTGTCTCCTCTTGCACATACTCTTTCAAGGGACTTCCTCAGTGAGATGTTCTAACAATGCCCTGATGGACTGGCTGGAAGCTCGTTCGGGTTGGCTGTCCCAGTGGAAAGATGGTTGAGGCTCAGAATACAGAACAATATGAGGAAGGGTTGTCTGATCCAATAAGGGCAGGGATGTCTGTTATCTAGTCATAGAAAAAATCCTTTCCACAACCTCAAAAGCAGAATGCCTAGGAGAAACAGAAGTCAATGGCTCCAACACTGGAACCTCCTGGATCATCGGCTCCCACAATCCTCATTAGTGTGCCACCCAAGGATCAAGTCAGATTTGAGCTATCCAGCACCAAGGCTCTGAGGGGAAGAAATGGCTCCAAAGGTTTTGGAGTCAATTCTAAGCCCCCTGGATCTGGCACCAATGCTTCATTTCAGTTCTGGTCAGCTTAGGACAACCATTGGTTGAAGAACAGTCATCAGATCCAAAGTAGACAGCCCCAGGGATCTGGGACATGATTGCTCCAAAACAGAAGGACGGATTAGAGAAGACACCAGAGAGGAAGTGGATAGGGGTGAGCTCCTGGCCCAGAAGGGGTCAAAGCAGGGAGTGCCCACATCTGCATTTCTGCTCTGAGGAACATCCTGACCAGATCTGCTTCTGAAAGGCTTCTAGAGGATTGAAGAGAGGACATAGTGGAAGGAGGCCTAGAAAGCTTTCAAGGCAACTCCTCTAGGAAGGGAGTGGGGAGCCTGGATGAAATCAGATCCAAAAAAAAAGCAGTGTGGTACGGATCCAAGAAGACCTTTGTTTTTGAGTTGTTAGATTTTATGAATATTAGCAGGAGGCTCCACTGAAGGAGCTGAAGCAGACGTTGAGGATCAGTCTGAAGACATTTTCCAGGACACCTTGTCCTTAGAGTGTTACATTTAGATTTCTCTGATTTTTAGAGGGTTTAAGCCACAGACACTGAAGAGGAATATGTAGAGGGCAAGAGACAATGCAGAACTAATTTGTTTTTGTGGTCAGTCAAGGCCCTAGAATTAAATTCGGAGTAAATGGCACGGTCAACATCAAGATGTGCTGGACACAGACAATACACATATTCCTCATGGGCATCATAATTTGGGATCTTATGCCCACAAGAAACACACTTCTTAAACAGGTTTGTCCGACATCTTAAATCTGCTACCAACAACACACAGCATGGCACATAAGGGTACTAAAAAATATTACCCTAGCAAAAGCTATAAGAAAACAATCTACTCATGTAGACTGATTTTTTTTGAAAGAAAGAAGAGAAAGGAAGTAAAAGGAAGAACAACCAACAATGGTAGACTTGGTACTCAAAAGAGTATAAAAAAATACTAGCAATGATAATAAGAGAAGTACCACAATGGTACAATAAACAGGAAGGAAGAACTGGCTAAGATCCTAAAATATAGGAGGGAGGGAGGAAGAAGAAAGGCAATATATAAAACTTCTACAAACACAAGAAAATGTCCGAACTCAATCCACCAATATACACAGCTGTAACAAGAGAGTTCAAGAATCCACTGGCTGGGTGATATAACGAAACGTACTATATACTGTATAAAACCAAGTTTATTAAAAATATATAACGGTTAAGCGCTTTCATCTATTACCATTTAGACTTCCATCTATTACCATTTAGACTTCATGAAGTCTAAATGGTAATAGATGAAAGCGCTTAACCATTATATGTTTTTAATAAACTTGGTTTTATACAGTATATAGTATGTTTCGTTATATCATCCAGCCAGTGGATTCTTGAACTCTCTTGTTACAGCTGAATAGATAAAACTTAATTAACTCACAACCACCACAACAAGAAAAAGTCTGAAGACCACTCAAGAAATGCTCAATAGCTAGGAATGTGCCTGACACCTAATGGTGGCAAACAACATCTGATTCATAGGTTAGTACTAGGCTATCGGCCCTAGGGCCTATACAAGCCTAGCCATAACAATTCCCTGGCTATTACTTCCCTGGTCTCCTAACAGGGTGATTGATGTGATCCCTGGAGTGAATTTCCTATCTCCCTTCCAATCATCAAGGTTCTTTTTGAAGAGGGCCAAAGAGGCGCTCAGCTTGACATGTATGGGCAGTCTATTCCAGAGTATGGGGAGTCTCTGGGTCAGGAACCTATCCCTCCAGCATGTTTTGTTTATTGTGATGACCAGGTTTAGATCCCTGGAGCATGTGGCTCTGAGGGATTGGGATTTCTTTGTGTAGCATGTCCAGCAGCTCTGGGTTTGACATGGCCTTGTATGTTAAGCAGAGATCGCCTCTAATCAGGCGATATGTGAAAGAGTATAGCTGGAGTTTTTTTAGGCGGTCAGCATAGGGCATCTGCTTTAGGCTTGTGATTCTTTTAGTAAGGTATTTCTGTGGCCTTTCCAGTTGGTGCAGATGTTTTGTGAGGTACATACCAAATGGGGCGTTTTACTCTATAATGGGTCTAATGAGGGATGAGTACAGTGGGACAATGACCTCCTTTTTTATGGATGAAAAGCCCTTAATGATGAGTTGTGCCACATAGAAGGATTTCCTGACTGTTGTGGCAATGTGGTTATCAAAGGTGAGACCACTGTCCACTTGTGTCCCTAAGTCCCTTATCACACTTTCAGTGTTTAGTGTACTGCCACTTGTGTGGTAATTCATAGGTACATGTTTTTTCCCAAAGGGGATAACTATACAATTCTTGGCATTGAGCTTGAGCCCATGGCTCTGGCACCAAGCATCTGTTTCTGTAAGGCCCTTTTGTAGAATATCCACATCATTTGGGGATTTGATAATGGCTCCCAGTCTGCAGTAATCTGATGTATGTTAGGTTGGTGGGGTGTTATGGGTAAAGGGAGGAGCTTGAGATTTCTATTGTCTGATCTAGTAGAAGTAGATGAGTCAGATCAGAGTCTCAGATGTGAACCCATCAGTTGGAGTCAATGAAAATGACAACATCAGATGTGTAGTTCTCCCACACCCAGTGACGGCAACCATACAACTGCAGAGGATGTGCCAGTCTCTTGTTCCTTGGTGGCTTTCTGAGGAGATACACCAGAGAGACCAACAGCAAGAGATGGATGATCTGAGGACAAAATTTTAGGCACAGCAGACTCGCCCACCACTAGCTAAGGCAGTGATGGAGCCAGGAGGACACCCAAGGCCTCCCTAAAACTTTCTTCTTCTTGTAGATAGTGGGAGCAAGAACCATGTAGACTGAATACTGCTTATTGCTTCATGTTAGATCCAGGAAGGAGATCTCACAGGCAGGAAGCAGAGGCTGAGTGAATCAGTAAATCTTCTGACAGGAAAATTAAGGCTCTGAGGTAAAATTTTCAGTGACAATCCCCAAAAGCACCAAATTCTGTCCCCTGTACACACACACACAAACACACTCACTCTATACAAACAGGTAGATTATGTCAATAGGAATAAATATTTACAGAGTTTTGTCACTCAAGCATTAGATAAGTAAAAATTCCCTCAGCAACATGACAGTTGCAAAATTTTGTTTTCACAGAAAAATTATGTGGTGGAAGGTTTTCTGCAAAGGGGAATCAGTTTAACTACCCATCCCTCACAGGATCGCTAGCTGACAGTCAAATTCAGAAAATTTTACCTCAAAACTTTTATTTTTTTGTCAAAAGGTTTTATTGACTAACTCAGGTTTCATTATGCACTTGTGAGATCTGCTTCCCAGCTCGAACATAAAGTTAATTTGTACAGGAAAGTGAAGCAGAAAGAAAAGTTGTTCACACTGCAAACTTGACATGCTATATCTAAGTGGGAAACCCTAGGATGTAGCGTATATTAATACAAAGCACAGTGCTGCACATGAAGCACAAAACCTTCATATTATGCTCATCTATATTAGAAGAGCAGAACTCCAAAAGAGTGAATGCTCTTTAATCAAACTCTAATACCCAAAACCACACAATATTGAACATATGGAGCAGTGATTTTTTTTCCCAGGGAAAAAAAAATCGCTGCTCCAAAAAAAAATCAAAATCCAAAAATACCAACTCCAAGATCGCACCACAGTGGAGGAAATGGCAAAGTCCCGACAACGGTTCAGCGACCCCCCCCCCCCCGGGGAAAAAAATTGCTGTTCCATACCTTTGATATTGTGTGGTTTTGAGTATTAGCGTTCGATTAAAGAGCATTCACTCTTTTGGAGTTTTGATCTTCTAATATAGACCCATATTATCAATGCCACAGGGTAGAGAAACAAATCAATGAAAAAACACAACTTTGGCATTTACACTACATTAATTTTAAGATTTTATTGAATCAAAAATTCTGATTAAATAAAAATTATGAAAACCAGAATGCCGAGTAGTAATCCAAAACTTAAAAAAACACAACACTATGAAATGGCAGCAATTAGAAACGCAAATCCAGCGTTGGATTTGTGTTTCTAATAACTGCCATTCCGTAGTGTTGTGTGTTTTTAAATAGAAATTACTTTTAATAAAAGCAGCAAAGTTTATAGAAAAATTTCATAACTGCAAAATGAAAGCTTTTCAAATGAAACCATAAGGCTTCAATACAGATGACTTATCCAAATGATCAGATCTGTTGCTGTCAGTGTCTGTATCTACTTGTTTGTGGTAGACCAAAATGTCAGTTTCTGTGATAGAGGATTTAGTTTCACTGTCCATGTATGCCTTGCCTGCAAGAAATGAGACCTTCATTATCTTCAGAGTTTGATAGTGTTCCTTCTCTCACTGCCTACATCTGTCTTGTTCTGATTGCAGGAAGTAAGATCTTCATTATTGTCAGAGTCTGGGATAACATTGCTTTTCTCACTGCCCAAGTCTACTTTGTCCTGACTGCAGGGGATGAGATCTTTCATATTTTCAGAGTCTGGGACAATGTTACTTCTCTCACTGCCCATATCAGCATTGTCCTGACTACAGGGGATGATATTTTCAGCATCTGGAGCAATGGTGCTTCTCTCACTCTCCATATCAGCTTTGTTCTGATTGCAGGGGATGAGATTTTCTGTGTTTTCAGAGTCTGGAACAGCAATGCTTCTCTCACTGCCCACATCAGCCTTGTCCTTACTGCAGGGTACGACATCTTCAGAGCTTGGGACAGTGATGTTTCTCTCTATGTACATGAGCTCTATGTCCTGAGTGCAGTGAATGATGAGTTCATCACCTAAGACAGTGGTGTTTCTCTCACTACCTGCAACAGCCTTGGCCTGACTACAAGCTATGATATCTTCAGCATTTGGGACAGTGGTGCTTCTCTCACTGTCCACATCTATCTTGTCTATACTGCAAGGGATGAGATCTTCAGTGTCTTCAGAGTCTGGGAGAGTGTGACTTCTCTCACTGCAGCGGATGCGATCGTTAGTATTTTCAGAGTCTGGAACAGTGGTGCTTCTCTCACTGCCTGTATCAGCGTTGTCCTGACTACAGAGGATGATTTCTTCAGCACCTGGAGCAATGGTGCTTCTCTCACTGTCCATATCGGCCTTGTCCTGACTGCAGAGGATGATATCTTTAGTGATTTCAGAGTCTGGAACAGCAGTGCTTCTCTCACTGCCCACATTGGCTTTGTCCTGATTGGAAGCGATCAGGTGTTCATCATCTAGGACAGCGGTGCTTCTCTCATTGCCCACAAAAGCCTTGTCCTTACTGCAGGGTACGACATCTTTAGAACCCCAGACAGTGACGCTTCTCTCTCTGCACATGAGCGTTAAGTCTTGAGTGCAGTGGATGACGTGTTCATCTTCTAAGACAGTGGTGTCTCTCTCACTGCAGGGGGTGAGATCTTCAGTGCTTTCAGACTCTGGACCAATGGTGTTTCTCTCATGGCCCACATCTACCTCATCCTGACTGCAGGGGATGAGATCTTCAATGTCTTCAGAATCTGGACCAGCGGTGCTTCTGTCACTGCCGAAGTCTGATTTGTCCTGACTGCCAGCGATGAGATCTTCAGTGTTTTCAGAATCTGGACCAGCGGTGCTTCTGTCACTGCTGAAGTCTGCTTTGTCCTGACTGCCAGTGATGAGATCTTCAGTGTAGAGTGTGGGACAGTGATGTTTCTCTCATTGCCTTTGACCTGATTGCAGGGGATAAAATATGTTATTAATTTTAATCTCACTAGGAACAAGTGGATGGCTTTAAAATGTTCAGAAAAGTGATAGGTTTGTTATAATTAGACCAGCTGATGAGGGGGGAAATGTAGAAGTAATGAAGAATGATGTTTTATAAAAGAATGTGTTCTGTTTTATTGAATAATACATCAGAATATCAAGTGGTAGACTATAATCCACTACAACAAATTCAAAATGGTATTGTGATGTTACTGGAGGACTTGGTTAATAGGGGTATATTATCGGAAATACTGAGGGATGTGTTAGTAGTAGTGAATCTTTGTATCCCATTATTTTATATACTACCTAAAATCCATAAGAACATGGGGAATCCTCTGGGACACCTACTGTTTCTCAGGTGGGTAGTCCCACAGAAAGGTTGGTGAGATTTTGGATAAAAATTCTTCAGCTTTTTGTGGTGTGACATGCAACATTTTCTTTTATACATATATATATATATATATATATATATATATATATATATATATATATATATGTGTGTGTGTATTAATTTGTGTAGGAGTCTATATGCTTGCTTCTTTAAATGATGCAGGGTTTGTAACTAGATTCGTTAATTAATTGATTGATTAAATGAAACAATCTAGTTAGAGATTCATATTATATATATATAGGTCCCATTCACAATGCCAAAATTCCAGAATGCTGACAGCCATATGGCCGACATTCAGAATACCGAGAATGTGAAACTGGCATCTCACTATAGTGCGGAATGGAAAGATTTCCATTCCTGCACTGTAGTGCGATCTCGGAGTTGGTATATTAAAGATACGGGGTGGGGGGTGCAGGGGAGCATAACCCCCCCCCCCTGCTAGCAGTTTAAAGGAAATTTTATTTTCCTTTCTATGGATGTACTCGAAATGTCAAGATTCTGAATGTCTGTCATATGGTTGTCGGCATTCTGGAATTTTGAAGTATATATATATATATATATATATATATATATATATATATATATCTTTGTTCAATTGCTTTTAGAAATTTTGAACCCTGAAGGCATAAGCCAAGGCACTAGTTCAGAGTTTTATGCTTATTTTCCTAAAATAAATCTGCTTCTATGTGCCAAGTTGTGTTTTCTTAACATGCAGTGTAGTGGAGTTATTTGGCACATGTGATGAAATTTGTGTTTGTAAAAAAAAAAAAAAAAAAAACACATTACGTACTGAATTGCATTGTACCCCTCCTGCACCAGTAATAACAGGTGAAGAAGAACAGCTGATTTACTGAAATGAGCAATGGGCAAATTACAATCACTCACAACATAAAATCCTAACTGTGTTAAACATAAATAGCCATGTGTCTACCGGTGAAGCTTACCACTCCTGTGTAAACACAGAAATCATACACTGTTCGTATTTTACTGACTAAAGGCACTTCTGTATACAACGCAGACACCCTGAGGCTGCAGGGAACAGCTGGTAAGTTATGTATAAGTAAACCCAGCATTATCGCCCTCTGCTCTTATGATGAAAATGGGACAGGCATTGCATTTCACAGAATATATCCATTCAGTATTTGAGTTTGCTAATGAAAATACCTGCAACATGACATACCTGTATAATTCAGTTCAATATAATTTGCTGCTGTTCAGAAGCTGCTAAGTGTTTGCAAATGTATCTGCATTTGCTGTATATTCTAATTATTCCCATTTTAAGCTATAAATATGCTTTGTTTAATATCTTGCCTAGAAATATAAGTACCTACCATAAACACTGTGTTCATAGTACCCTATTTGTGATTAAACTTGTTATACATGAAGTTACAAAAGAAAGAAAAGAAAGAGCTCACCTTTGCTTCTGCACTTTTGGCAGACATATTTTTGTTATCTGCATTATCAGGCGCTGTTTTATCACACCAGAAATCTTTGAGTGCTGCCATTGCACCATTTTCCTTTGCTCTGTTCTTATTTGGACCTTTACCAGTAAATTTATGCCCATCAATTTCAACCTATAAAAAAATAAAATCAGAGTAAACAATTGTCTGGTAAAGTTCAAAAAACATACAGTATTTATGTTGGCAAGGTTAGTCTCCACAAGGCATTGCTATTTTCAGAGGAGAACCAAGGTGGAATTTATACTGCTGAAGGATAAGCCAGGACACCAGAACATATCTCCTTTCCAAGGAAGACTGCTCAGCTTTTTGTAGCTGCTATTGCAAACTCCTCAGTCTTTTCAGAAGTTGCCAGATATGCCACCTGTTTTTATAATCTCATAAATGATTTGGACCAACCAGTAAAACTTAGTCTGACCTGTTTAATTCCATTTTGGTTTTCTAGAAAAATAATAAAAATGTAAAAAAACAAAACACAAGCATAAGTATTATTATTACTTTGCTGTTTAAAAGTTATAATACCAATTTTCCTATCAATATAAGCCTCATTGCCCTTTCAATATGTGTTGAAATTTTCACTTTGTGCCATGTCTGGCTGATGTACACTTGCTACAACACCACATGTGATAAGTATGCCAGACTAAATGATTTAGCCATGTGATCAAATGTCTTGTAATTGATGTACACATCTTTTCTTTCTAGGTCTATGCTGAAAGTGGACCATACCCACTCCAAACTTCCCAGTAAACCAAATAAATGTTATTCAACATACTGCTACAGAAACCAGCTAAACTATCTTACTTTGGCACTGGCTAAAGACATAAGTCACATTCTTTCACTGCATCCTGGAAATAAACTTTTGACTTTTCCCAGTTAGGGGTCGCCACAGCAGAACTCCGGTCTGCTCATGATTGGCAGTGGATTTTTACGGTGCCAAATTGCCACCCCGATGCCCAACCTTCAACGAAGGCACGCCCATACATGCTCACACCTACTTACATGTCTTTAACGTCACTCGACGGCGGGGAGGACTTGCAGATTCCACGCAGAAGGCGTTCCAGCTGAGAATCGAACCGGAGAATCTCTTACTGTGAGGTGACAATGCTAACCGCTGCACCACTGCGGCTGGAAGTGGTGAACTGAAAAAGGGATGAGATATAAGGTTTTCTTTTACTCTCTGTGACTCACATGCCCTTTGTAATACAGCCACTGGTTTGAGCAAAGTCAGGAATGCTATGCAGGAAAAGCTCGCCCCTGGCAAAAGTTCCTGTGTTCTCTCACTGTTGGCACAGAGAACATCATGTACGAGCAGCCTTATTGCAGTGTAACAGACCCGTGATGACAGAACTTTCACTAGAATCTTTGAAATGACACTAGAGGCAAGTTAAGAAATGTGTACCATGCAAGATAGGTTTTGCCTTATTTGCAATGATACATTGGTCATTAACTTTAGTTCCTCACTAAAGGTGCCCATCTGGTCCTCATTGAAGTGAGAGATGCTAACAAGTAGTGAAAACTGTACTGCAACTGATCACGTCTCCACAAACACTAAGGTTATTTCCTAGTCATTGAGTGAATAACACATTTTAAATATATATATAAACTCATAAACAGACAAATTTATCTTGAATGTTAACCCAAAACATTTATAAAAAGTACTAGTCAGAGATAAAGTGATAACTGTGCACATTACCTGCATGACATAGCAACGGTCACCAGTCTTGGCCAACTCTTTGTATTCCAGCCCTTGTCACAGGCTAATTCAATTCTTCCACAGGATTTTCTACAACTTGTTTTATAACCTTTACAGGACAGGAAAAAAATAAATAAATATTACAACTTTATTTTACGCTGCATTTTCAAGATTAGAGGAGGGGATGTCAAAACCTACACCGAAGCCAGGGAGACAAATTGGATCATGAAGTTCAGATCCAATATGCCACCTGGTCTCAATGGGAAGGTGCCAATACAACCCTTCCTGAGAATGAGGAAGTTGAGACATTAATATATTTTAGGATGTATAACTAGATGCATCTACAGTGATGGAAGGTCTTTTATATGCACACATGAATATATATATGTTTTTTACATATGCATGTATACATATATTTTTCATTATATATGTTTTTTGTATATGTATTAGATTTTTATTATATGTTATATTAATTATTCATAGAGTTCATATATTCCTTATATATAATATTTTTATACTGTATTTATTGTTTTTCATGAGTTTTTGAATGATTATCTGGTCTTCGTTCTTGAAGTAATTGATTTTAGGATGTGTATGTGTGTTACTTTAAGAAGAGCCTATATAGTTCCCGCCAAATTAAGTATTTAAATCCTTGTAAAGATTCTTTGCTTAAAGGTCTGAAGAAGCTATTTAGCGAAAGCGCTAACCTGTTATTGCAATAAACTCTTATTTTTATCAGATTTGACTTTGTACGTCTCGAAATTACAGTGGTTTGGAGCTATCTGGTTTATGGGATTCTGCGCATTTGTGATACACCCCTTCATTGTTTTGCTCTTGTGCTATCAACTTTTATTTTATTATTTGTTCTATTTGGCTTTTTGCACAAGAGCATTTACTCCAAGCGACTTTATTAATTGTTTTAATAAAATATATAGACATTGCCTGGCATGGAGATGTCCATAACTTCAACCCAGGTCTCTCCTGTGTAGAAGTCCGGTACTATTGACAGTAGTTGGCTACCCAATGCAGAACTGTACTCTGAGAGACCTGGATATTGTAATTCCCCAAATTCTATCTCAAGGACCTCTGTTTTACCCCTTCTCCATAAGTGTGGGTGAATCTGGGTGAGCAGATGTACTCAAACCAAGTGAGAATCCCTGCTGTATCGACCCAGTGGCCATCAGAGCCACAGACGGCCCTTTTCATGCTTCTGCCACAGAAACGCTATCCGTCTCCCTGGTGTTATCTTGCCTTTAGACCAACCTGATTGTTATTCCACTGCTGCATCAGGTATCACGTTTCCTGTAGCATGCCTTGCATATGCAAGCATCTCCAGGTTTGGCAGCCTAAATGCCTTTCTTCAAGGAGGTACTTGGTCTAGTTTCAGACCCTTCTGGACTGCACAGTAGCTCACTGGTTAAGGTCACTGCCTCACAGGCCAAGTCAAGAGAATCGATTCTCATATATGGTCACTTTCTGTGTGGAGTGTGCACACATTCTCTGTATCTATGTGGAATTCCCTGAGGTAGATCATTTTGTTTCCTCATTTCTAATATATATATCTTGCAGCCTATGCTGCGCCCCAGTCTGGCATCCCCTCAACTTTAAGTTGGGGAGGAAAAGAAAAAAGCTGCTTTCCCCTCATACAGTGTAGCAAAGCACTTGCTATAAATGTAACGAGTGCCTTTCTGCAGTCTGAATGCCACAAAGGATTGAAGGGCTCAAACGCAGAATACAAATGCAGTATATTGGCATTCAGACAATGCAGTACACCGGCATTCAAAAATGAATGCTAGCCTTCACAAACACCCAATCAGCATCAGCCAAGTAAGACACCTTACACCTTGTGCCCAGGGTGACTGGCCCCTTTACCCCACGCTAACTACACCTATGTGCACAATCACGTCTATACTACTTTCATAACTGTTCTAGGCATTAATTAGAGATCCTACAATTCCTGAAACAACAGGTATGAGAGTTATCTTTTAAGATAGCTATTCAACACAGAATTAGGATCATAGGAAGTTACTAGGCTAATGGCCCTAGGGCCCTTACAAGCCTAGCCAAGTTCTACCCTTGTTTTCATGATCAGCACCAATGCTATTTTTGGTAACATGCTATTTGTATACATCAACTTTTCACCTAGCCTGTACTTAATTTTGTTGTAACGTAAGGTGTGTAATTTCTTATTATTCTGTTAACTGTAATTATTGCTGTTTACTCGTAGAATACATTGTACTATATTTTGGAGCTTTTCTCCCTGGGCCTCCTCTGAAAATGGGCTCCTAGCCCAGTCAGACTTTCCCAGTTAACAAATGCAATAAATAAATTACCCCATATCCATGAGGCACACGGGTGGAAATCCCAGGGTGAATTTATGGTAACCCATCCAATCGTCCAGATTGCGTTTGAAGAGGGCCAAAGAGGTGGTCTGTTTGATATGAAGTGGGAGTCTGTTCCAAAGGTGGGATAACCTCTGGAAGACAAATCTGTCCCGCCAGCAGGGTCTACTTATGTCACATACCAGGTTAAGGTCTTTAGAGTGAGTAACCCGTGTGCCATTTGACTTGCGGATATGCAGCATGTCCAATAAAGCAGGGTCAGAGATTGCCTTCTATTCAACACAGAGATCACCTCTGATTAGTCTGTATGAAACAGAATAAAGTGACAGTGATTTCAGCCGATCCTCATAGGACAGATGCGGAAGACCTTGGATTTTCCATGTGAGGAACCTTTGTGGTCTCTCCAATGGCTGTAGGTGCTTGGAAAGGCTCATACAAAAATGGGTTTTGTACTTGATTGTTCTTATGAGGGAAGAGTACAGGGAGGTTATAACTCCTTTTTTTTTTTTTGGAGGCAATGCCCTTACTTATGAGATGAGCAATATAGAATGCCCTTCTTACCACTGTAGAGACATGGTGATCAAAGGTAAGGTTGCTGTCAACCTGTGTGCCCAGGTCTCTCACTACTGAGTGCATACTTAGGGTGTTGCTATTGATGTGGTAGCAAGCTGGAACATCGCTCTTACCGAAAAGGATGATAATACATTTTTTTGCATTGAGTTTAAGGCCATGACTTTCACACCAATCATTTGTTTGCGTAAGACCCTCTTGTTTTTCATAGATTCATAGATTCATAGATTCTTACTAAGCTAACTGCCCTTGCGAGCCATTTTAAGCTTAGCCAATTATCCCTTGTGAGACTCAAACCCTGCACCTTGTGTTTGTAAGGCAAACACCTTAACCATTAGGCCACCCTCCCAAGTTTGTAGGATGTTGACATCATCTGGAGATTCTCTGACCACTTCCAGTTTGCAGTCTTCAGCAAACTTTGTCAGCCACCAACCCTTAGTTTTTGCTTATACTTTGGAGAAATAGATTCCGTACAGTAGAGGTCCCAGGAATGACCCTGTGGAACACCACTGTTTACAGGTGTACTATTGAATGTGTATTCCCCTATTTTAACTATATATATTGGTTCTATGAGTGAGCCAGTTAGCAGCCCACCTAATTATATAACGGTTGATACCTACCTGAGATGCCTGACTGAAGGACAGTATCAAAAGCCTTGTCTAAGCAGGCTGTATGCACAGATTTCCCCTCGTACAGGGCCTTGATGACTGTCTCGAAGAAGTCCACCAGGTTTCACATGCATGATCTTCCTTTGACAAATCCAAACCGAGTAGGACCAAGTGTTTGGAGATTACCTATATCTTTGTTGATAAGGTCCATGATGATTTGCTCCATGGCCTTGCAGATAAGGCTAGTCAGGCTAATAGGTCCAGACAGCCCAGAATTAAGGGACACTGTCATGGACATTGAAAAACACAAGAATGTGTTTGATTAAGCACAGTAATATTTTATGACAATCCCTTTGAGGGGAGGTTAATGCACACTTCTATTCTGTATGCATTTTGCTTTCACGTACATGTCCAGAATTATTGACATGAAAAGTTGGCAACCCTACTTTCTATATGTTACAGCTCAGGTGTACTATAGATGGGTGTCATGAAGTTAGGACAGTTGTGGAGAGCTCAATGCAATGGCATAACTGTGTGAGAGGTTAAGTGAGCAATGCATAACACACAGAAAAAAAAAAAAGTTCTTATACACAGGATAAAATAATTTTTAGTTTAGGGGGACGTGGTTTATTCACTATTAAATGTTCTGTTCCCATCACTTTTGACCGAAGAGAGTGGCAGAGTAATTAGATTAGGTCACTTATTACAATTACAGAGTCGTGAAGAAAACAACGGCATTTAAATGGGCCTTATCAGTAACAGATTGCCAGCATCACTCCTCAAATAAATAATATAACTTGGAGTCTGAACAGAAGCAAGTATTTCAAGCTTAGTTTTCAGTTGGAAATGGAGGGAACACAACTTAGTTCATTTTTTCTTAGTATAAATTTGTCAACTTTTTCCTTTAATCAAACTCTGAGTGTGACACCAAATACATGTTTTCATCTTACTCTTACAATTTTCTCCGTTATTTTTTCTACACTATTTTCTGTATAAGTAAAGGTTTATTGTGGTATTTTTTTACAGCATTTTTGCATTGCATACACTGTTTTGTTGAGATCAGTCAGTGAGTTGCCAGAAGGAAGAGTAACATCAGACTAATTCTAGCTACAGTATTAAAAGCCCTGAATGAAACACAAACCAGCTGAGCCCAAATAACACCTATTAATCACAGGGGTCAGATTTCTCTCACGTGAACTACAGGTGTTACTTTTGGAAAGAACAATTAACTTGGCTACATTTTCAAGCCTGTCATTCAAACATCCCTTAAAATGTTGTATCAGAGATGGCCACTAATAAAAAATCCCAGGAAGTAACGTAATGAATAATAGGGATTGATGCTGGCATTCAGGAGTAGGCAGTCAGCACTGCTGTAAGCTGATGAGAGAGAACCACAGTAAATAATCCTCTCACAATAGGGAGTTCTCTGCCCATGTAAAATGACATCAGGGAGGTAAAGGCATTGAGTGTTAAACAAAATCATGCTACCCATGGCAGCCCTCATTTAAGATATTTTGGGGTATAACAAATTAGGAAATAACAACAGCCACTTTGGTATGGAGACATTAGTAATGCAGAAAAGATCAAGATGTGCTGAAAAAGTATTTCTTTTCAGTTTTTGGGTGCGGTTCTCCTTTAAAAAATTTAGATGTGCTCTTCCTGCAGATAGGAACTGCCACCACAGCACCTTATATGAAAAGGCACACTGGCTGCATATAATTAACATAGCCATTGTTCTTCTAAATATGTTGGTTCACAGAATTATAATATTAGGCTATTGTCCACTTTTTAAATGATAAATTATTACTACAAATCAGAGAACAAAACTGCTCTCTTACGAGCAGCCAAGAAAACACCATCATATTGTTCAAACTAGCTACTGGAAAAAAGCCATCTCCAGGAAAGGACCTGTTATATGGAACAAGCTACCCACAGACATTAAAACTTTGAAACTTCATGCATACAGAAGAAACCTTATGCTGCATTCGCAAAACAAATCAAAGTGTACCTGGTTTTACAGCGCTGGTGAAATTTACAAGCACTCACATACACAAGTGTTTCCACCTGTAATATTATAGGTTCATAGGTTCATGCTAGGCTATCTGCCCTAGGGCATTTATAAGCCTAGCCAGAGTGTGTTTGGCTTTCGCCACCCATTTTAAATTAATTTTGCTATGCCCTTTTTCGAGGTTAGTATACTGTGCCTCTGACTAACAGTGACACAGAAGTGATACCCGGGGTAAACCTACAATCCCCCATCCACTCATCAAGATTCCTCTTGAAGAGAGTCAATGAGGGACTCTGCCTAACCTGGACTGGGATTTTATTCCAGAGTGAAGGGAGCCTCTGGGTTATGAATCTGTCCCTCCAGCATGTCCTATTTATATCAGTGCTGAGGTTCAAGTCTCTCGAGCACGTAGCTTGATGGGATTTGGATTTTCTGAGGTGCAGCATGTCCATTAATTCTGGGTTGGACATGGCTTTAGACGTCTGGCACAGATTGCCTCTGAGCAGGCGGTGTGCCACTGAGTAGAGCTGGAGTTTCTTTAACCGGGCAGCATATGGCATCTGTTTGAGCCCTTTGATCCTCTTGGTGAGGTACTTTTGGCGTCTTTCCAGTTGCTGCAGGTGTCTGGTAAGGTACATCCCAAAAGGGGCATTATACTCGATTATGGGCCTGATGAGGGATGAGTAAAGAGGCACGATGACCTCCCCTGATCTAGATGTGAATCCCTTCATGATTAGGTGGGCTATATAAAATGTTTTTCTAACCACTTTGGCCACGTGGTTATCAAATGAGAGATTGCTATCAACTTGGGTCCCCAGGTCCCTAATTACTTCTTCCATACTTAATGGATTACCACTTATGTGGTAATTTGTGGGCACTTTGTTTTTGCCAATGGGGATGACTATACACTTTTTGGCATTTAGCTTGAAGCCATGGCTCTGGCACCAGTTGTCTGTTTCTATGAGGCCCTTTTGGAGGATGCTTGTGTCAGCTGGAGAGTCGATTATGGCTCCCAGTTTGCAGTCATCTGCGAACTTGGTCAGCCACAGTCCTTCCGTGTTGGACTGTACCTCTGAGAAATATATACTGAACAAGAGAGGTCCCAGGACTGAGCCTTGTGGGACGCCACTTGTAACTGGTTTGGAGTCTGACATGGCTCCAGCAATTCTAACCATGTGGGTTCTGTCCTTGAGCCAGTTTGCAACCCATCTAGTGCCATAGGGGTTTATATTTAAGCAGGTGAGCTTATCTATAATGCCCGAGTGGGGTATTGTATCGAAGGCTTTTGCGAGGTCCAGGTAGGCTGTGTGGACCACATTCCCCTCGTCAATGGCCTTGGTGACTGTTTCAAAGAAATCGACCAGGTTTAAGAGGCAGGATCTGACCTTAACAAAGCTGAACTGGATAGGATCCAGTGTCTGTAGGTCCCCAATATCTTTATAAGGTCCATGATGATCCTTTCCATAGCTTTGCAGACCAAGCTAGTCAGGCTTATGGGGCGATAGTTTATTTTATTTTTATTTATTTATTTTATTTTACATTTGTTGACCGGGCTAGTCCAACTGGATACATGTCCATTTTCAGTGGAGGCCCGGGGAGAAAAGCTCCAAGATCATGGTAAGTTAAACCAATACAATGATGAAGTTAAAACAAGTAAATCAAGTAAATACAAGTACAATGATGCTGTTAAGACAAGTAAATACAGGTAAATACACTGACGCTTAAAGGCCCAAATAAAGGAAGCAAGAGTGAAAATTATGTTTTAAAGAGGTACAGAATTAAACAGCTAGACAAACAGGGCAAAATAGTGGACTCTTGGGTTATGGGTTAGGTGGAGGCTGAGAGAAGCCTAGGTCAGGCAGGGATGATAGCACTTAGTCTGGATTGGAGCAGGGGCATAACCATTGAGATTTCAGGTGTGCTCTGAGATGTTTTTTAAATTGGTACTGAGATGACGTGAGTCTTAGGTTGTTTGGAAGGGCATTCCAGGATTTGCCAATAGAATTGGCATATAGTGCTTCACCACCGGAATTGTTAGATTTAATGGTCAGTACTTGTAGGCTTTTGGAAGACCTAAGGGACTTAAGGTTGGAGTACGGGGTGAGTATTTTGTTCAGTGCGGGGGTTTTGTCTGGATGATTGATAATTTTAAATGCCTCAGTTAGCTGGTTGAGTTTGAGAATATTAGGCAGTTCTAGCCATTCTAGTGACCTTAGATTTAGGCAGTGATGGGTGCGATAGGGCATTCCAGTTATGAATCTGGCTATGTGATTGTATGTAGTAGAAAGTTTATTAAGCTCTCTCTTATTGAGGAAGGAGAATATCGGGGAGGCGTAAAGGAGTGTGGAGAGGAGGTGGGTTCAGGCAATAGTTAGTTTGGTGTGCGGTGTTAAGAAGGCCTTTATTCTATACATTGACCCAAGTTTTTTGTTGACCGATTTAATGGTTAGATTTACATGCATATCAAATTTAAGATTATGGTCTATGGTTACCCCTAGTAGTTTGGTGTGGGATACGGGGTAGATAATGGTGCCATTATTGTTTCCAGGATCCGTTGAGGCACCACCTTTGTGGAGAGGGACCACCATTGCTGTACGCCACTCTTTGGGTACATATCCTGCAGTAAGCTGAGTGAACAGTAGTTTTAGGTTTGGGTTTAGTTCATGTAGGACGCAGCCCAGGACACCGTCTGTTCCCATTGATGCTGTGTTTTTTGCTTTGGAGAGGGCGGCTCTTACCTGAGCATCTGAGATGTCAGGGGGGCAGCACTCTGCTGGGATAGATATTTGCCCTTTTGGTGGGGAGGGGGGGAGAAGTTTGCGCTGAACCTGTCAGCTAGGATGTTGGCAATGTCTGTGGGTTCTGTGTATTTTTTGTCATTTTGGACTAATTCTGAGCATATCTGGGAATTCCCACCCAGGTTCCTAACATAACTAAAGAAAGCCTTGTGATTATCCTTAGTGTCCTGTGCAATTTTTCTCTCAAAGCTGGCCTTAGATGATTTTATGAGTGCCCGTAGTTTTTTGCTAATACTGATCAGAGATGCCTTCCCTTTTTGGGATTTTGCTGTATCATGTAGTAGCTTCCTCCTTCTGTTGTATAGTTTGTTTATGGCTGGAGTCCACCAGGCAGGACGTCTGCCTTTGGAGGATTGGGTCTTGGTTTTATTTGGGATTGCATGATCCATGCATTCCTGAAGGTGTTCATAGAATGCATTTATAAAGGATTCTGCGGTCCGGGCCATATTTTCCACAGGCCCGGGGCTTTGAAGGATTCCACCTCGGTTTTGAGGAATGTGAAATTTGCTTTAGAGAAATTTTTCACTGTAGTTTTCTGGGCAGGGGGTGGGGTCGGGATGTGAATATCTAGTGAGATTAGTTTATGGTCTGATCTTACCAGTGAGGGATACACTTCTGGTCTGGAGCATAGATTCCCCATGTTGGTGATGATCAGGTCCAGTATGTTTTTCCCTCTTGTGGGAGAGGTAACAAGTTGTTCCATAGCATTTGAGTTTATAAATTCTAGGAACCTTTGGGCTAGGGTGTTGGAGCTAGAGTAATGCTCCCAGTCTATGTTTGGGTAGTTGAAGTCGCCCAATATAATGGTGTTTGGAGAGACCTTCATATTTTCCAGTGTTCTCAGGAAGGCCGAGTGGAGTTCCTGGGTTTGGGAGGGTGGTCTGTAGCAGGCTATAAACTGGAAGGCAGTTTTACCTACTGTTAGTTGCATATGGATAGTCTCTGATGCTTCGTACTGTGCCACCAACCTGGAGGTGTGGGTATCTTTGACGAATATTGATACTCTCCCTCCTTTTGTGGTTTGGTCCAAGTTTTGGGGCTGAAAAGCATGGTATGAGGTATAACCTGGTAGTGCTGGGGTGCTCTCGGGAGCCTTGAACCAGGTTTCTGTTACTGCACAGATATTGATGTTCTCCATGCTAAGGAGAGTTTCGAGTGCATGCATCTTGAGGTTTAGACTTCTGGCGTTGAGTAGCACTACTCTTAGTTTCTTTTCCCTTGTGATACCTATGGAGTTGGGTTTGTCTTTTGAGCCTTGCCTAAAAAAGGCACTACGTGGTTAGCAAGAGCCTTTGCCAATATCCAAAAGGCCAGGGGTGATAGGTGCTCAGTTTGTCATAAACTATGTGGAATTTTGTTATAATTTTCAACGTGTTAATATAAGTTGCTATACTTACTAATTCTTATGTACCAAATTAAAAGTGAATTGTGATACTGTACAATGATTTTTACTATACTCTTAAAATTCAAGTCAGGTCTGAAAAGTGTCAACAGGCCAGCCCATCTACCTTGTTATCAAATTGTAAAAAAAAAAAAAAAAAAAAATTAAGTATTGTAGAATATATATATATATATATATATATATATATATATATATATATAAAACTTGCAATATATGGAGGAAGAGAAAGCGAGGCAGCACATGGACAAATGCAGAGGATTAATTTATCAGATAAGTAGAGACTAAAGGAGCTAGTATGAGACACAAGCAAAGTCATTGAAAGAAATTGCTAACCACAGAGTGGGGACTAAGTTAACATGGTTTCAACTGGGGTGTGTCGTGAAGAATACAAGGTGGTCGTAACAACCCTGTATTCTTCCCTTATAAGACCGATTATTGAATGCAATGCCCTTTTCGGCATATACCTCACAAAGCACATGCAGCAGCTGGAGAGACCCCTCCACAGAATTTACTATTGACCAATCGACAGTCTCTCACCCCTTGCCTAATCTTAGAAAAATGCATTCACCAACAACTCCTTTGACTACTTCTTTCAGAATAACTTCCTATCAAATTCCCAACATGGCTTGTGCCCTAAACATAGCACTAGTACTGCCCTTACCTGTTTCACCAATACTACAAACCTACTCAAAAATCAAGGCTAACTTGTCTCTGCAATCATTCTTGACATGTTCAAAGTATTCAATACATAAATCACCAAAAACGTCTTAACATACTAGCATCATACAACCTTAGTAAAACTTCCCTATCTTGGTTTCATAGCTCTTTCTAATAGACAGCAAGCCATACAATGGAACAACTCTCTCCCCTGCTACCCAATTCAGTGGGTGTCCCCCAGGGATCTATCCTTGGACCTCTCCTTTTCACCATATTTATCAATAACCTCAGTACTTCCTCCCAATTAGCCTATATCATTCAATACGCTGGTGATGCCTTCCTTATCTCTCTGCCTCTTCACGTCTAGAACTACAAGAAAAAAAAATCTGTACGTGACATAGAAAACTTTCTATCTGATCACCAACTCATACTCAACCCTAATAAAACCAAGCTCATGGTTTTTTTAAATGCTAAAGCAAAAAATAATGAACCACCACTTACCATCTACTCCTCCAATGGTAAAAAAATCGAACCAGTAAGCCAAACTAAACGTCTAAGAGTTACTGCAGACAACTGTCTAAAATTTGACAAGCATATATCACTAACTATCAAAAAAGTCCATATTAAACTTGGTTCACTCTATAGATCCAAACCATTCCTTACTAACAATGCCAATATAGCTATAGCCAGATCACACCTACTATCCTCCCTCCTTTATTCTTCTCAAATTTTCACCAACTTCCGCAAGTCAGACCTAAATAATCTAGAGGCCTGCTATAACAAATTTCCTATGTTTGCTGCAAACCAACCCTATAAATTCCATCACTGCACTTCATCAAGTAGACTGGACAGAACTACCTAACTTACTAACTATGCTAACTCCAATAAAATATCCAAAACCTGGAACTCTGTTCCCCAACATATCCTGCAAACCTCTGATGCTCACAAAGTCAAACTACTTCTGAAAGACTATTTGACAAATGACTGGCTATGCGCTTGCTCATCCCCTGGCTAATTTTTCTCAGCTCATCTCTCACTTTAATTACAACGCACACCCTCTCATTCACTGTCATCCATTTTTTTCTCTGAGTTAACACCCATCTTACTTTTCTCCTCCTCTTTTTTTCTCCCAAGTTAACATCTTTCAACCTTCTCTTCCTACCCCACTATAAAAAAAAAAAAAAAAAAAAAAAAAAAAAAGAGAGTGCAATTGCTCTATTGTGTAGTACTTTCTTATGATTCTATACAGATACATGACTTTGTAACCATTTTTGTCTGTTGGGCTAAACATGTCAGTGTTTAACATTTTTGTATGAGCTGTCTATTTTATTACTTTGTATAACGTCTGTACTGTCATTGATTGTCCAATATTGTGGAGCTTTTCTCCCCGGATCTCCACTGAAAATGGGCTCCTGGCCCAGTTGGACACTACCCGATAAATGTAAAATAAAATAAATAAACAATTATGTGGGCCACTGTTTCAGTTATCCAACATTTAAATCTACTGTAAGGAAGCTCCCTGAAACCATAATCTTACCTTTTCTGCTAGACGATGCTTAGTTATCTTCTTGGAAGAACCTGATGTTTCAAAGAATTTACCAATTATTTCAACCCCGACCATAAACACTGAGGCATCTGACGGCCCACTCTGCTAAATTAGTTTGAACTGTAGGCCAGGATATTTGTCATTCAGTCACTGTAGTGGACGTTTTGGTGGAAGCATTTTATACTGTAAACAAAAAAAAAATTCTAACATTTCATTTTAAATTAGAAACAAGTCTTACTAGGAACTACTATAAAAGTAGAAAGGGTATGCCTACACTAGTCACAGCTAGCATCCCATGTTAACCTCTCAACTGTCCAGATTTTTGCAGAATGTCCAGAGTTTGATCTCATATTTTACATTATTTTCTCATAAAACTGTGGTTTTCTGGCAAATCATTGAGGACTGAAGTCAGAAAATAATGGCAGAAGTTTGATTTTCAGACTTCATATCCTTCAGAACATTCTGCTAAGGCAAAATATGTTATTCTATCAACTTTCTAAGTTTGTAAGGGCAATATTTTTAGAGAGCGTCCCTATTTTTCGGCTTTTGTCCCCCACTATTTGTGGCTTTGTTCAAATATCTTGCTCTAAGTGGTGTGATCCCATGTGCTTGTTATCTAAGCAATAACTTTACATTCCAAACAACAATGTGCACACACAGAGACACACACACACAGATATGTATACCACAAGGAAAACTAGTAGTAGTGAGCTACAAAACTGCTGACTGAGAATCTTAAAAAGAAATCAGGAAAAAAGAACCATTTACTGTAGACAAGCTCAGTTGAGATTTCAGACTAATCAAGCACTAAATTTTCAGTACTCAAAACTTCTTAATTGAAAAACAAATAGCTGAGCGATTTCACCCTTAAAAGCGTTTCATTAGATCTAACTCCAATTTACATGATGTGGTATTTATCTGCTTTAGCACAGAGATGTACTCCTACTGGTAAGATTAATTGGCAATTGGTAACTGGTAATATAAACTGGAGTTAGATCTGACAAAGCTCTTCTAAGGTGAAAGCACTCATCAACCTGTTTTTCAAAGAAGTTTTCAGTATTAAAGTTACTTGTGCTTGATTACTCTGAAGTCTCAAATGACGTGCACACACTGGGCTTTTTTTGTGATGGTACAAGCTGGTATGATGTACCGGCACCTCGGCCATGGTAGAGGTGTCTTCTCATTTAAGGAGAACCATGCATGCATCGCATGTCAACGCTGATGTAAAAAATGCTTGGAATTTAAACTAGTTCCGAGATAGTGAGCATGTGTGTGTGTATATGTATGTATATATATGTGTGTGAGTGAGTGTGTGTGTGTGTGTATATATATATATATATATATATATATATATATATATGTGTGTGTGTGTGTGTGTGTGTTTCGTTGAACCTCATTTCACTGAGTTTCATTTCACCCCCGACTACTTTGCTGAAAACTCAAATTACTTAAAACTCATTTAAGTGAACTGCAGTTAGTATATATGGCACTTTGTAGAGTACTGTAAGGCAAGTAAAAGGTATATGCCCTTTTCCCCACTGTAGAGCGATCCTGAAGTAAGTATATATAGTTGTGTGTGTGTGGGGGGGCACGTCTATCTATCTATCTATCTATATATATATATATATATATATATATATATATATATATATATAAATACTAGTAAGTTTAACTAGAAAACTAGTCAACATATATATATGCAGAGAGCAATCTGGCCTTTGGCCAACACATAGCTAAGATGACAAGAAACTCAATCTATGCTGCCCAACTTATAGGTAAGGGAAGGGTATCCAGGGTTCAAATTTCCCCTAGTGGTATAAATACCATCTCAGGCCTCCCCTGAATACAGGCCACTAGCCTAATGGGACTAAGAAGATCAACAAAGGATAAATAAATAACATAAAAATAATCAACATGGCATTTTCTGAAGAATAAAAAGTACAAAACTGTAATGTCTACCATTATTTATTCACTGTAATACTCTGACTAATATGAAAAATAAAACATGAGGTATAAGGTACAGTGCAAAAATATGAGGCAAAATCAGAGATACTTGAGAGGTATGCTCCCAGCCCTGTTAAATGCATAAAATTGTATTAACTTTAATATATTCTTTTTTATATTTTAAAAATACAAATACCAGTTATAAGCAAACTTCTCAATTTCTTTGCTGAAGAATTTACAAAGCCATAAGCAATCAGGAGACAAATACATAAACGTTATGGACAATTTTAAATATTACTCTAATTCAACTTAAAAAGCTTAGTAAAAAAAAATATGGATTTTCTGAATAATGAGAAATATGACACTAATACCATATACTATAGACTGACTAATTCTTGGTGATTTACCGGAAAATCCAAAATTTTGTAAGGTACAGGGCAAAAATATGAGGCAAAATGAGGGACAGTGAGGATACAGTTATTTCTGCTAGTTGTTCCACAAATGAAAGCTGCAGGTGAACTGCAGTGGGCAAAATAAATATATATTAATTTATTGTGCATATTCCTAAGATGGTAAGTATATGGGATGGGTTTGGTGCTGTCCATGTGATGTGTGTGCAGCTTACCATTCTTATAGTGATGTTCTCCTGATATGATTAATTAAAAAGTTGTTTTTTTGCACAGCATATGTCATAGGATCAGATGAAGTTACTAGGCTATTGACCGTGAGGACCTTACAAGCCTAGTCAATAATTGAACCCATGTTCCAACAAGTCAGCACCCTATGCCACTGTCCAGCAGGGACACAGGTGGAATCCCAGAGGTGTATTTTCTGTTCCCCATCCAGTTATCCAGGTTGCGCTTAAAAAGGGTTAATGAGGTACTCTGCTTTATGTGGAGAGGGAGTCTATTCCACAAAAGGGGGAATCTCCGGGACACAAAACTGTCCCACCAACAGGTCCTGTTGATGTCACAGACCAGGATGAGGTGTCAAAACACTTCCCTTACTGCCTGAAACATCTTTGACATTTTATTTTCCATCAGTGAACTGGCATAGAAAACTGATCACCATGGACAATTTTCAAGCTCAAGCTGGGATGTGTTAAATTATCTTTTGGTACAAACTCTCAAATCAAACAAAATGTCATGATTGCTTCCAAAGTAACTTTTGCCTATATATTTTATGGAGTTCCCACAGACCTTACACTGGATTCCTCAGGTAATCGATGAATATTAATTTCATACCCACCTGGAAGTCTGCATTAAAGTAAACACTTACCTTTAAGAAAGTGAAATAACCAAAACACAAATACAATATTCTAAAATACTATTTCCTGAAGATGCAAAATGAACCAAAATTCAGCCAAGTTCATAAGTGCTCTTTAATTCAAGAGATTCTGCTGTCTGAAGCCATGTCTTCTGTGCCTTAAGTGATTGTGATAGTAACTAATTTCCTGGTATGCAACTGATTTATTGTGTAGAATCTCTGTCTTGAACCTGCAACCCATTGTGAAGCTAGCCAAAGAAGATGATGTCATCAGCCTACATCACAATACAGACAGACAGAGCTCTGACAACCAGAACCTACAACCCATTGTGAAGCTAGCCAAAGAAGATGATGTCATCAGCCTTACATCACAATACAGACAGGCATAGGCTCTGACCACCAGAATCATAGTCAAATCCAGAGAGAATTTTGGGACATTTTTAAATATTAATACCATAAACCTGAGAAATTGACAGAATAAGCAAAAATAAATTAACATGCATGGACAGCACAGTGGTGCAGCAGTAGTATTGTCACCTGACAGCAAGAGGTTCTCTGGTTCGATTCGTGGCTGGGGTCCCCTCTGTGTGAAGTCTGCATGTCCTCCCTGCATTCGTGTGGGTTTCCTCCCACAATTCAAAGACATGTGTCTGGAGCGTTTCTCCCTGGGCCTCCACTGAAAATGGGCTTAGTTCCAAGTCGGAATTTCCCACTAAACAAATGTTGAATAAATAAAATGCAATTTCTGGAATGAAAAAAGTATATAACTCTAGCTATTCTCATTATTTATTAGTGGAAATCTGCCATCTTTCCTCCCAAAATTAACAGTTTTAGGAGGGGTAAGAGGAACAGCAAATTTTGAGTCAAAGTCAGGGGGGAGGTCCCTCAATAATAGGGATAGTTGAAAGGCACTAGTGTAGCTGGGGCAGGGTGAGAGGTGCAATTGCCCCAGTGCAAGGTGTTAGGGACATGATCACCAGCTGATCCCCCCCTCTTTTGTTAATGTAATGTCTACTTTTAAAAGCCGATACTGCATTTGCGGTCAGACCTAAGCTCTGTAGCTCTCTGTGTGTGGTGTAAAATGTAGCAAACAATTTGCTAAAGTGTAAAAGGTAGAAAAAAAAATTTTTTTTTCTACTGAAACCTGAGGGTTGTAGTGCTCTGTTCATGTAGGGTATATTCTGTAGCAACTGTTCAGTACACTTGTAGCAAGCATTTTTTGCTAGAATTTATAAGGGGGGAGAATTGGAAAAAGGGTACAGAAACAGGACCTGAATGGCTGAGCGAGGGAAGTGTTGTGCATCTGGCCAAATATATATATATCTAAAGATATAAAAATATACACACACACACTGGGCATTCTGCCCCCTGCACCTTCCACACCCCCGCTGCTAATATATACTAATTCTGAGATCACACTACAGTGGCAAAAAGGGAATATTC